>NW_023605725.1:0-23008 GCF_013339745.2 Dermacentor silvarum
AAGTGAATCGCATTATACAGACACTTTCCTGAAGTTAAAGAACGCGAAGAGCGGCAGCCTCTTAACCGCAGGGGTTCTTCGAGTGAGGCTTACAATCAACCATTTAGCTTAGCCGAACTTAAAGCATCTCTCGCTTGTTGTAACAACTCGGCGCCAGGTGGCGATCGTGTCATGTACGGAATGATTAGGTACTTACACCCCGAAACACTGACAACACTCCTGTCTCTTTTAATGCCATGTGGGCGGCTGGCTGTATTCCGTCCTCATGGAAAGAAGCCATAGTCATACCGGTTCTTAAACAAGGCAAAGACCCGTCCTTAGCCAGCAGCTACAGGCCAATAGCTCTAACAAGCTGCCTGTGCAAGCTGTATGAAAAAAATGATAAACCGGCGTTTAAATCAGTTTCCTAGAAAATAACAAAATACTAGACCCCTTCCAGTGTGGATTCCGAGAAGGTAGGTCGACAATAGACCACCTTGTTCGCATCGAGGCAAACATCAGAGATGCGTTTATTCATAAACAGTTTTTACTTTCTGTATTTATAGATTTAGAGAAAGCGTACGACACGACATGGCGCTTCGGGATTCTGCGAGATCTCTCTGCGATGGGGGTCCGCGGTAATATGTTTAATACAGTCGAAAGCTACTTGTCTAACCGCACGTTTCGCGTAAGAGTGGGCAATGCTTTATCTAGAACATTCACCCAGGAGGCTGGCGTGCCGCAAGGGGGTGTGCTTAGTTGCACACTTTTCATTGTAAAAATGAACTCCCTGCATACAGTCATTCCACGCAGCATGTTTTATTCTGTGTATGTCGATGACGTACAGATAGGTTTCAAATCATGTAACATCGCTATCTGTGAACGACAGGTGCAGCTTGGATTACATAAATTGTCGAAATGGGCGGATGTAAATGGGTTCAAAATAAACGCACAGAAAAGTACATGCATACTCTTCTCAAACAAAAGAGGCGTGACACAGGTGACAAATCTCACGATCAATCGAGAGGAACTATCCATGAGCAGTGAACATAAATTTCTGGGCATAATTCTGGACTCTAAGCTTACCTTCATCCCCCATCTTAAATATCTGAAGACAAAGTGTCTGAAGACTATGAACCTTTTAAAAATTCTCTCGCACACAACATGGGGTAGTGATCGAAAATGCCTCCTAAACTTGTACAACAGTCTTGTCCGCTCACGCCTTGATTACGGAACTATAATTTATAACTCTGCAACGCCAAGTGCATTAAAAATACTAGACCCCGTTCACCATTTAGGTATCCGCCTCGCAACCGGTGCTTTCCGAACAAGCCCGATCCAGAGCCTCTATGTAGAGTCGAACCAGTGGTCACTCCATCTGCAGCGATCATATAGCAGTTTCACGTATTTTCTGACAGTACAGCAAACAATGAACATCCTTCTTATTCCACCATAAACGATATGACCACTGCTACACTCTTCCATAACCGACCTGCAGCGAGAAAACCGTTCTCATTACGTGTAAGGAATCTTAGTGAGCAAATGGGTGTTCCATTGCTTGAACATCGACCTATGCCTCCTGCTAAACTGTTACCGCCGTGGCAGTGGCAGATCATAGAGTGTGACACATCGTTCGTAGAGGTCACGAAATACGCTCCAGAGGCACAGATTAAAATGCATTTCCTAGAGCTTCAATCCAAGTACTCGTGTACAGAGTTTTACACTGACGCTTCTAGATCACATGCCGGGGTTTCTTATGCAGCCGTCGGCCTATCTTTCTCCGAATGCGGTGTACTCCACCCACAAACAAGTATCTTTACGGCTGAGGCCTATGCACTATTGTCGGCTGTGAATCATATACGAAAACAAAACTTCAAAAAACAGTTATATTTACAGACTCTCTAAGCGTTGTGAAAGCCCTGATGTCACTTTGCAAGCACAAAAATCCTGTACTCATTGAGCTCTATTCCGCCCTATGCAGAGCGTATGTAGCAAACCAGCATGTAATAATATGCTGGGTGCCGGGCCATAGAGGCATTGAGGGTAATGTGCAAGCAGACCAAAAGACCAAATGGCCACATCAGCTACATCACACACCAGTAATCATACAGTAGCTGTTCCTGCAACAGACTTGAAACCTTTTTGCGAAAGAAATTGCGAAGCCACTGGCAACGCTTGTGGGACGCTGAAACAAGTAATAAACTTCACATGATTAAACCACAGTTAGGTTTCCGGCCCTCAGCAACGAAAACACGACGAATTGACGTCATATTCTGCCGTCTTAGAATAGGACACACGTACGGCACCCACAATTTTTTGCTTACTGGTGATGAACCACCAACCTGTGGTAGATGTGGTGAGAGGCTGACCGTCCTCCACGTCCTGCTGGAGTGTCGGGAAGCCGAATCGGAGAGAAGAAAACATTTTCCTGTGGCATACCGCTATCATATCCCTCTTCATCCCATGATGTTTATTGGTGAAGAACCACTTTTTAATGCCAATGCAATCCTTGGCTTTTTGAGCGATGTTGTGCTACATGTTATTAGTCCAATAAGTTCGTAGCGCATCCTCTCTCTAGAGGATGCCGCTGTGATAGTTTTTTATAGCACATGCCTCCAGGCCCTTGTGGTTCAAGGGCTCTGTCTAGGCAGTTGTGCTTCTTGCCAATTAGTGCATCTTAAATATTTAAATATTGTGTCATTCTTTCACAATGCACTCTTCATTGCATAGTACACCTCATTAGTCATTGCCATGATTTTAGTACATGTATATTTTACGCACTTTACAGCGATTATTTTTAGGCCCCTTTACAGCCACGCCTCATCTATTTCTCAGAATTCATCACTCCACTGCAAACTCACAAACACTGGCATGGCGCTCTTTGGCCATACTTGGCCCTTGCGCCATTAAACATCGTACATCATCATCCTTCATTCCGCAAGTGACTCCTCCCCTCAATACACCCCCCTCAATACACCCAGCCACGTATATGTTTGGCATTATATATCCAATTTGCAACACGTACATAGCAGTCTTGCTAGCGACATTGCATTTAAATCCGCAACCCCTCCCTCATTCTGCAAGTGACTCCTCCCCTCAATACACCTCCCCCCCTCAATACACCCAGCCACGTATATTTTCTGGCATTATATATCCAATTTGCAACACGTCCATACAGTCTTGCTGCGACATTGCATTTAAATCCGCAACCCCTCCCTCATTCTGCAAGTGACTCCTCCCCTCAATACACCTCCCCCCTCAATACACCCAGCCACGTATATTTCTGGCATTATATATCCAATTTGCAACACGTCCATAACAGTCTTGCTGCGACATTGCATTTAAATCGCAACCCCTCCCTCAATCTGCAAGTGACTCCTCCCCTCAATACACCTCCCCCCCCTCAATACACCCAGCCACGTATATTTTGGCATTATATATACAATTTGCAACACGTCCATAACAGTCTTGCTGCGACATTGCATTTAAATCCGCAACCCCTCCCTCATTCTGCAAGTGACTCCTCCCCTCAATACACCTCCCCCCCTCAATACACCCAGCCACGTATATTTCTGGCATTATATATCCAATTTGCAACACGTCCATAACAGTCTTGCTGCGACATTGCATTTAAATCCGCAACCCCTCCCTCATTCCGCAAGTGACTCCTCCCCTCAATACACCCCCCCTCAATACACCCAGCCACGTATATGTTTGGCATTATATATCCAATTTGCAACACGTACATAGCAGTCTTGCTGCGACATTGCATTTAAATCCGCAACCCCTCCCTCATTCCGCAAGTGACTCCTCCCCTCAATACACCTCCCCCCCTCAATACACCCAGCCACGTATATTTCTGGCATTATATATCCAATTTGCAACACGTCCATAACAGTCGTGCTGCAACATTGCATTTAAATCCACAACCCCTCCCTCATTCTGCAAGTGACTCCTCCCCTCAATACACCTCCCCCACCCTCAATACACCTAGCCACGTATATTTCTGGCATTATATATCCAATTTGCAACACGTCCATAACAGTCTTGCTGCGACATTGCATTTAAATCCGAAACCCCTCCTTCATTCCGCAAGTGACTCCTCCCCTCAATACACCCCCCTCAATACACCCAGCCACGTATATGTTTGGCATTATATATCCAATTTGCAACACGTCCATAACAGTCTTGCTGCGACATTGCATTTAAATCCGCAACCCCTCCCTCATTCTGCAAGTGACTCCTCCCCTCAATACACCTCCCCACCCTCAATACACCCAGCCACGTATATTTCTGGCATTATATATCCAATTTGCAACACGTCCATAACAGTCTTGCTGCGACATTGCATTTAAATCCGAAACCCCTCCTTCATTCCGCAAGTGACTCCTCCCCTCAATACACCCCCCCTCAATACACCCAGCCACGTATATGTTTGGCATTATATATCCAATTTGCAACACGTACATAGCAGTCTTGCTGCGACATTGCATTTAAATCCGCAACCCCTCCCTCATTCCGCAAGTGACTCCTCCCCTCAATACACCTCCCCCCCTCAATACACCCAGCCACGTATATTTCTGGCATTATATATCCAATTTGCAACACGTCCATAACAGTCGTGCTGCAACATTGCATTTAAATCCACAACCCCTCCCTCATTCTGCAAGTGACTCCTCCCCTCAATACACCTCCCCCACCCTCAATACACCCTAGCCACGTATATTTCTGGCATTATATATCCAATTTGCAACACGTCCATAACAGTCTTGCTGCGACATTGCATTTAAATCCTGAAACCCCTCCCTTCATTCTGCAAGTGACTCCTCCCCTCAATACACCCCCCTCAATACACCCAGCCACGTATATGTTTGGCATTATATATCCAATTTGCAACACGTACATAGCAGTCTTGCTGCGACACTGCATTTAAATCCACAACCCCTCCCTCATTCCGCAAGTGACTCCTCCCCTCAATACACCTCCCCCCCTCAATACACCCAGCCACGTATATTTCTGGCATTATATATCCAATTTGCAACACGTCCATAACAGTCGTGCTGCAACATTGCATTTAAATCCACAACCCCTCCCTCATTCTGCAAGTGACTCCTCCCCTCAATACACCTCCCCCACCCTCAATACACCCAGCCACGTATATTTCTGGCATTATATATCCAATTTGCAACACGTCCATAACAGTCTTGCTGCGACATTGCATTTAAATCTGCAACCCCTCCCTCATTCTGCAAGTGACTCCTCCCCTCAATACACCTCCCCCCTCAATACACCCAGCCACGTATATTTTTGGCATTATATATACAATTTGCAACACGTCCATAACAGTCTTGCTGCGACATCGCATTTAAATCCGCAACCCCTCCCTCATTCTGCAAGTGACTCCTCCCCTCAATACACCTCCCCCCCTCAATACACCCAGCCACGTATATTTCTGGCATTATATATCCAATTTGCAACACGTCCATAACAGTCGTGCTGCGACATTGCATTTAAATCCACAACCCCTCCCTCATTCTGCAAGTGACTCCTCCCCTCAATACACCTCCCCCACCCTCAATACACCCAGCCACGTATATTTCTGGCATTATATATCCAATTTGCAACACGTCCATAACAGTCTTGCTGCGACATTGCATTTAAATCCGCAACCCCTCCCTCATTCCTGCAAGTGACTCCTCCCCTCAATACACCTCCCCCCCTCAATACACCCAGCCACGTATATTTCTGGCATTATATATCCAATTTGCAACACGTCCATAACAGTCATGCTGCAACATTGCATTTAAATCCACAACCCCTCCCTCATTCTGCAAGTGACTCCTCCCCTCAATACACCTCCCCCACCCTCAATACACCCAGCCACGTATATTTCTGGCATTATATATCCAATTTGCAACACGTCCATAACAGTCTTGCTGCGACATTGCATTTAAATCCTGCAACCCCTCCCTCATTCTGCAAGTGACTCCTCCCCTCAATACACCTCCCCCCCTCAATACACCCAGCCACGTATATTTTGGCATTATATATCCAATTTGCAACACGTCCATAACAGTCTTGCTGCGACATTGCATTTAAATCCGCAACCCCTCCCTCATTCTGCAAGTGACTCCTCCCCTCAATACACCTCCCCCACCCTCAATACACCCAGCCACGTATATTTCTGGCATTATATATCCAATTTGCAACACGTCCATAACAGTCTTGCTGCGACATTGCATTTAAATCCGCAACCCCTCCCTCATTCTGCAAGTGACTCCTCCCCTCAATACACCTCCCCCCCTCAATACACCCAGCCACGTATATTTTGGCATTATATATACAATTTGCAACACGTCCATAACAGTCTTGCTGCGACATCGCATTTAAATCCGCAACCCCTCCCTCATTCTGCAAGTGACTCCTCCCCTCAATACACCTCCCCCCTCAATACACCCAGCCACGTATATTTCTGGCATTATATATCCAATTTGCAACACGTCCATAACAGTCTTGCTGCGACATTGCATTTAAATCCGCAACCCCTCCCTCATTCTGCAAGTGACTCCTCCCTCAATACACCTCCCCCCCTCAATACACCCAGCCACGTATATTTCTGGCATTATATATCCAATTTGCAACACGTCCATAACAGTCGTGCTGCAACATTGCATTTAAATCCACAACCCCTCCCTCATTCTGCAAGTGACTCCTCCCCTCAATACACCTCCCCCCCTCAATACACCCAGCCACGTATATTTCTGGCATTATATATCCAATTTGCAACACGTCCATAACAGTCTTGCTGCGACATTGCATTTAAATCCACAACCCCTCCCTCATTCTGCAAGTGACTCCTCCCCTCAATACACCTCCCCCCCTCAATACACCCAGCCACGTATATTTCTGGCATTATATATCCAATTTGCAACACGTCCATAACAGTCTTGCTGCGACATTGCATTTAAATCTGCAACCCCTCCCTCATTCTGCAAGTGACTCCTCCCCTCAATACACCTCCCCCCCTCAATACACCCAGCCACGTATATTTTTGGCATTATATATACAATTTGCAACACGTCCATAACAGTCTTGCTGCGAACATTGCATTTAAATCCACAACCCCTCCCTCATTCTGCAAGTGACTCCTCCCCTCAATACACCTCCCCACCCTCAATACACCCAGCCACGTATATTTCTGGCATTATATATCCAATTTGCAACACGTCCATAACAGTCTTGCTGCGACATTGCATTTAAATCCGACAACCCCTCCCTCATTCTGCAAGTGACTCCTCCCCTCAATACACCTCCCCCCTCAATACACCCATCCACGTATATTTTGGCATTATATATCCAATTTGCAACACGTCCATAACAGTCTTGCTGCGACATTGCATTTAAATCCGCAACCCCTCCCTCATTCTGCAAGTGACTCCTCCCCTCAATACACCTCCCCCCCTCAATACACCCAGCCACGTATATTTCTGGCATTATATATCCAATTTGCAACACGTCCATAACAGTCTTGCTGCAACATTGCATTTAAATCCACAACCCCTCCCTCATTCTGCAAGTGACTCCTCCCCTCAATACACCTCCCCCACCCTCAATACACCCAGCCACGTATATTTCTGGCATTATATATCCAATTTGCAACACGTCCATAACAGTCTTGCTGCGACATTGCATTTAAATCCGACAACCCCTCCCTCATTCTGCAAGTGACTCCTCCCCTCAATACACCTCCCCCCCTCAATACACCCAGCCACGTATATTTCTGGCATTATATATCCAATTTGCAACACGTCCATAACAGTCTTGCTGCGACATTGCATTTAAATCCGCAACCCCTCCCTCATTCTGCAAGTGACTCCTCCCCTCAATACACCTCCCCCCCTCAATACACCCAGCCACGTATATTTCTGGCATTATATATCCAATTTGCAACACGTCCATAACAGTCTTGCTGCGACATTGCATTTAAATCCGCAACCCCTCCCTCATTCTGCAAGTGACTCCTCCCCTCAATACACCTCCCCCCCTCAATACACCCAGCCACGTATATTTTGGCATTATATATCCAATTTGCAACACGTCCATAACAGTCTTGCTGCGACATTGCATTTAAATCCGCAACCCCTCCCTCATTCTGCAAGTGACTCCTCCCCTCAATACACCTCCCCCCCTCAATACACCCAGCCACGTATATTTCTGGCATTATATATCCAATTTGCAACACGTCCATAACAGTCTTGCTGCGACATTGCATTTAAATCCGCAACCCCTCCCTCATTCTGCAAGTGACTCCTCCCCTCAATACACCTCCCCCCCTCAATACACCCAGCCACGTATATTTCTGGCATTATATATCCAATTTGCAACACGTCCATAACAGTCTTGCTGCGACATTGCATTTAAATCCGAAACCCCTCCCTCATTCGCAAGTGACTCCTCCCCTCAATACACCTCCCCCCTCAATACACCCAGCCACGTATATTTTGGCATTATATATCCAATTTGCAACACGTCCATAACAGTCTTGCTGCGACATCGCATTTAAATCCGCAACCCCTCCCTCATTCTGCAAGTGACTCCTCCCCTCAATACACCTCCCCCCCTCAATACACCCAGCCACGTATATTTCTGGCATTATATATCCAATTTGCAACACGTCCATAACAGTCGTGCTGCAACATTGCATTTAAATCCACAACCCCTCCCTCATTCTGCAAGTGACTCCTCCCCTCAATACACCTCCCCACCCTCAATACACCTAGCCACGTATATTTCTGGCATTATATATCCAATTTGCAACACGTCCATAACAGTCTTGCTGCGACATTGCATTTAAATCCGAAACCCCTCCTTCATTCCGCAAGTGACTCCTCCCCTCAATACACCCCCCTCAATACACCCAGCCACGTATATGTTTGGCATTATATATCCAATTTGCAACACGTACATAGCAGTCTGCTGCGACATTGCATTTAAATCCGCAACCCCTCCTCTCATTCCGCAAGTGACTCCTCCCCTCAATACACCTCCCCACCCTCAATACACCCAGCCACGTATATTTCTGGCATTATATATCCAATTTGCAACACGTCCATAACAGTCGTGCTGCGACATTGCATTTAAATCCGCAACCCCTCCCTCATTCCGCAAGTGACTCCTCCCCTCAATACACCTCCCCCCCTCAATACACCCAGCCACGTATATTTCTGGCATTATATATCCAATTTGCAACACGTCCATAACAGTCTTGCTGCGACATTGCATTTAAATCCACAACCCCTCCCTCATTCTGCAAGTGACTCCTCCCCTCAATACACCTCCCCCCCTCAATACACCCAGCCACGTATATTTCTGGCATTATATATCCAATTTGCAACACGTCCATAACAGTCTTGCTGCGACATTGCATTTAAATCTGCAACCCCTCCCTCATTCTGCAAGTGACTCCTCCCCTCAATACACCTCCCCCCCTCAATACACCCAGCCACGTATATTTCTGGCATTATATATCCAATTTGCAACACGTCCATAACAGTCTTGCTGCGACATTGCATTTAAATCCGCAACCCCTCCCTCATTCTGCAAGTGACTCCTCCCCTCAATACACCTCCCCCCCCTCAATACACCCAGCCACGTATATTTCTGGCATTATATATCCAATTTGCAACACGTCCATAACAGTCTTGCTGCGACATTGCATTTAAATCCGAAACCCCTCCCTCATTCTGCAAGTGACTCCTCCCCTCAATACACCTCCCCACCCTCAATACACCCAGCCACGTATATTTTGGCATTATATATCCAATTTGCAACACGTCCATAACAGTCTTGCTGCGACATTGCATTTAAATCCGCAACCCCTCCCTCATTCTGCAAGTGACTCCTCCCCTCAATACACCTCCCCCCTCAATACACCCAGCCACGTATATTTCTGGCATTATATATCCAATTTGCAACACGTCCATAACAGTCTTGCTGCGACATTGCATTTAAATCCGCAACCCCTCCCTCATTCTGCAAGTGACTCCTCCCCTCAATACACCTCCCCCACCCTCAATACACCCAGCCACGTATATTTCTGGCATTATATATCCAATTTGCAACACGTCCATAACAGTCTTGCTGCGACATTGCATTTAAATCCGCAACCCCTCCCTCATTCTGCAAGTGACTCCTCCCCTCAATACACCTCCCCCCCTCAATACACCCAGCCACGTATATTTCTGGCATTATATATCCAATTTGCAACACGTCCATAACAGTCTTGCTGCGACATCGCATTTAAATCCGCAACCCCTCCCTCATTCTGCAAGTGACTCCTCCCCTCAATACACCTCCCCCCTCAATACACCCATCCACGTATATTTTGGCATTATATATCCAATTTATAACACGTCCATAACAGTCTCGCTGCGACATTGCATTTAAATCCGCAACCCCTCCCTCATTCTGCAAGTGACTCCTCCCCTCAATACACCTCCCCCCCTCAATACACCAGCCACGTATATTTTGGCATTATATATCCAATTTGCAACACGTCCATAACAGTCTTGCTGCGACATTGCATTTAAATCCGCAACCCCTCCCTCATTCCGCAAGTGACTCCTCCCCTCAATACACCTCCCCCCTCAATACACCCAGCCACGTATATTTTGGCATTATATATCCAATTTGCAACACGTCCATAACAGTCTTGCTGCGACATTGCATTTAAATCCGCAACCCCTCCCTCATTCTGCAAGTGACTCCTCCCCTCAATACACCTCCCCCCCTCAATACACCCAGCCACGTATATTTCTGGCATTATATATCCAATTTGCAACACGTCCATAACAGTCGTGCTGCAACATTGCATTTAAATCCACAACCCCTCCCTCATTCTGCAAGTGACTCCTCCCCTCAATACACCTCCCCCACCCTCAATACACCCAGCCACGTATATTTCTGGCATTATATATCCAATTTGCAACACGTCCATAACAGTCTTGCTGCGACATTGCATTTAAATCCGCAACCCCTCCCTCATTCTGCAAGTGACTCCTCCCCTCAATACACCTCCCCCCTCAATACACCCATCCACGTATATTTTGGCATTATATATCCAATTTGCAACACGTCCATAACAGTCTTGCTGCGACATTGCATTTAAATCCGCAACCCCTCCCTCATTCTGCAAGTGACTCCTCCCCTCAATACACCTCCCCCCCTCAATACACCCAGCCACGTATATTTTTGGCATTATATATGCACTTTGCAACACGTCCATAACAGTCTCGCTGCGACATTGCATTTAAATCCGCAACCCCTCCCTCATTCTGCAAGTGACTCCTCCCTCAATACACCTCCCCCCCTCAATACACCCAGCCACGTATATTTTGGCATTATATATCCAATTTGCAACACGTCCATAACAGTCTTGCTGCGACATTGCATTTAAATCCGCAACCCCTCCCTCATTCTGCAAGTGACTCCTCCCCTCAATACACCTCCCCCCCTCAATACACCCAGCCACGTATATTTCTGGCATTATATATCCAATTTGCAACACGTCCATAACAGTCTCGCTGCGACATTGCATTTAAATCCGCAACCCCTCCCTCATTCCTGCAAGTGACTCCTCCCCTCAATACACCTCCCCCCCTCAATACACCCAGCCACGTATATTTCTGGCATTATATATCCAATTTGCAACACGTCCATAACAGTCGTGCTGCAACATTGCATTTAAATCCACAACCCCTCCCTCATTCTGCAAGTGACTCCTCCCCTCAATACACCTCCCCCACCCTCAATACACCCAGCCACGTATATTTCTGGCATTATATATCCAATTTGCAACACGTCCATAACAGTCTTGCTGCGACATTGCATTTAAATCCGCAACCCCTCCCTCATTCTGCAAGTGACTCCTCCCCTCAATACACCTCCCCCCCTCAATACACCCAGCCACGTATATTTTTGGCATTATATATCCAATTTGCAACACGTCCATAACAGTCTTGCTGCGACATTGCATTTAAATCCGCAACCCCTCCCTCATTCTGCAAGTGACTCCTCCCCTCAATACACCTCCCCCCCTCAATACACCCAGCCACGTATATTTCTGGCATTATATATCCAATTTGCAACACGTCCATAACAGTCTTGCTGCGACATTGCATTTAAATCCGAAACCCCTCCTTCATTCCGCAAGTGACTCCTCCCCTCAATACACCTCCCCCTCAATACACCCAGCCACGTATATGTTTGGCATTATATATCCAATTTGCAACACGTACATAGCAGTCTTGCTGCGACATTGCATTTAAATCCGCAACCCCTCCCTCATTCCGCAAGTGACTCCTCCCCTCAATACACCTCCCCCCTCAATACACCCAGCCACGTATATTTCTGGCATTATATATCCAATTTGCAACACGTCCATAACAGTCGTGCTGCAACATTGCATTTAAATCCACAACCCCTCCCTCATTCTGCAAGTGACTCCTCCCTCAATACACCTCCCCCACCCTCAATACACCCTAGCCACGTATATTTCTGGCATTATATATCCAATTTGCAACACGTCCATAACAGTCTTGCTGCGACATTGCATTTAAATCCGCAACCCCTCCCTCATTCTGCAAGTGACTCCTCCCCTCAATACACCTCCCCCCTCAATACACCCAGCCACGTATATTTTGGCATTATATATCCAATTTGCAACACGTCCATAACAGTCGTGCTGCAACATTGCATTTAAATCCACAACCCCTCCCTCATTCTGCAAGTGACTCCTCCCCTCAATACACCTCCCCCACCCTCAATACACCAGCCACGTATATTTCTGGCATTATATATCCAATTTGCAACACGTCCATAACAGTCTTGCTGCGACATTGCATTTAAATCCGCAACCCCTCCCTCATTCTGCAAGTGACTCCTCCCCTCAATACACCTCCCCCCCTCAATACACCCAGCCACGTATATTTTTGGCATTATATATCCAATTTGCAACACGTCCATAACAGTCTTGCTGCGACATTGCATTTAAATCCGCAACCCCTCCCTCATTCTGCAAGTGACTCCTCCCCTCAATACACCTCCCCCCCTCAATACACCCAGCCACGTATATTTTGGCATTATATATCCAATTTGCAACACGTCCATAACAGTCTTGCTGCGACATTGCATTTAAATCCACAACCCCTCCCTCATTCTGCAAGTGACTCCTCCCCTCAATACACCTCCCCACCCTCAATACACCCAGCCACGTATATTTCTGGCATTATATATCCAATTTGCAACACGTCCATAACAGTCTTGCTGCGACATTGCATTTAAATCCGCAACCCCTCCCTCATTCTGCAAGTGACTCCTCCCCTCAATACACCTCCCCCCCTCAATACACCCAGCCACGTATATTTTGGCATTATATATCCAATTTGCAACACGTCCATAACAGTCTTGCTGCGACATTGCATTTAAATCCGCAACCCCTCCCTCATTCTGCAAGTGACTCCTCCCCTCAATACACCTCCCCCCTCAATACACCCAGCCACGTATATTTCTGGCATTATATATCCAATTTGCAACACGTCCATAACAGTCTTGCTGCGACATTGCATTTAAATCCACAACCCCTCCCTCATTCTGCAAGTGACTCCTCCCCTCAATACACCTCCCCCCCTCAATACACCCAGCCACGTATATTTCTGGCATTATATATCCAATTTGCAACACGTCCATAACAGTCTTGCTGCGACATTGCATTTAAATCCGCAACCCCTCCCTCATTCGCAAGTGACTCCTCCCCTCAATACACCTCCCCCCCTCAATACACCCAGCCACGTATATTTCTGGCATTATATATCCAATTTGCAACACGTCCATAACAGTCTTGCTGCGACATTGCATTTAAATCCGCAACCCCTCCCTCATTCTGCAAGTGACTCCTCCCCTCAATACACCTCCCCCCCTCAATACACCCAGCCACGTATATTTTGGCATTATATATACAATTTGCAACACGTCCATAACAGTCTTGCTGCAACATCGCATTTAAATCCGCAACCCCTCCCTCATTCTGCAAGTGACTCCTCCCCTCAATACACCTCCCCCCCTCAATACACCCAGCCACGTATATTTTTGGCATTATATATCCAATTTGCAACACGTCCATAACAGTCTTGCTGCGACATTGCATTTAAATCCACAACCCCTCCCTCATTCTGCAAGTGACTCCTCCCCTCAATACACCTCCCCCCCCTCAATACACCCAGCCACGTATATTTCTGGCATTATATATCCAATTTGCAACACGTCCATAACAGTCGTGCTGCAACATTGCATTTAAATCCACAACCCCTCCCTCATTCTGCAAGTGACTCCTCCCCTCAATACACCTCCCCACCCTCAATACACCCAGCCACGTATATTTCTGGCATTATATATCCAATTTGCAACACGTCCATAACAGTCTTGCTGCGACATTGCATTTAAATCTGCAACCCCTCCCTCATTCTGCAAGTGACTCCTCCCCTCAATACACCTCCCCCCCTCAATACACCCAGCCACGTATATTTTTGGCATTATATATCCAATTTGCAACACGTCCATAACAGTCTTGCTGCGACATTGCATTTAAATCCGCAACCCCTCCCTCATTCTGCAAGTGACTCCTCCCCTCAATACACCTCCCCCCCTCAATACACCCAGCCACGTATATTTCTGGCATTATATATCCAATTTGCAACACGTCCATAACAGTCTTGCTGCGACATTGCATTTAAATCCGCAACCCCTCCCTCATTCTGCAAGTGACTCCTCCCCTCAATACACCTCCCCCACCCTCAATACACCCAGCCACGTATATTTCTGGCATTATATATCCAATTTGCAACACGTCCATAACAGTCTTGCTGCGACATTGCATTTAAATCTGCAACCCCTCCCTCATTCTGCAAGTGACTCCTCCCCTCAATACACCTCCCCCCCTCAATACACCCAGCCACGTATATTTTTGGCATTATATATACAATTTGCAACACGTCCATAACAGTCTTGCTGCGACATCGCATTTAAATCCGCAACCCCTCCCTCATTCTGCAAGTGACTCCTCCCCTCAATACACCTCCCCCCCTCAATACACCCAGCCACGTATATTTCTGGCATTATATATCCAATTTGCAACACGTCCATAACAGTCTTGCTGCGACATTGCATTTAAATCCGACAACCCCTCCCTCATTCTGCAAGTGACTCCTCCCCTCAATACACCTCCCCCCCTCAATACACCCAGCCACGTATATTTTTGGCATTATATATCCAATTTGCAACACGTCCATAACAGTCTTGCTGCGACATTGCATTTAAATCCGCAACCCCTCTCTCATTCCGCAAGTGACTCCTCCCCTCAATACACCTCCCCCCTCAATACACCCAGCCGCGTATATTTCTGGCATTATAAATCCAATTTGCAACACGTCTATAACAGTCTTGCTGCGACATTGCATTTAAATCTACAACCCCTCCCTCATTCTTCAAGTGACTCCTCCCCTCAATACACCTCCCCCCCTCAATACACCCAGCCACATATATTTTTGGCATTATATATACAATTTGCAACACGTCCATAACAGTCTTGCTGCGACATCGCATTTAAATCTGCAACCCCTCCCTCATTCTGCAAGTGACTCCTCCCCTCAATACACCTCCCCCCCTCAATACACCCAGCCACGTATATTTCTGGCATTATATATCCAATTTGCAACACGTCCATAACAGTCTTGCTGCGAACATTGCATTTAAATCCGACAACCCCTCCCTCATTCTGCAAGTGACTCCTCCCCTCAATACACCTCCCCCCCCTCAATACACCCAGCCACGTATATTTTTGGCATTATATATACAATTTGCAACACGTCCATAACAGTCTTGCTGCGACATCGCATTTAAATCCGCAACCCCTCCCTCATTCTGCAAGTGACTCCTCCCCTCATACACCTCCCCCCCTCAATACACACAGCCACGTATATTTTTGGCATTATATGTACAATTTGCAACACGTCCATAACAGTCTTGCTGCGACATTGCATTTAAATCCGCAACCCCTCCCTCATTCTGCAAGTGACTCCTCCCCTCAATACACCTCCCCCCCTCAATACACCCAGCCACGTATATTTCTGGCATTATATATCCAATTTGCAACACGTCCATAACAGTCTTGCTGCGACATTGCATTTAAATCCGAAACCCCTCCTTCATTCCGCAAGTGACTCCTCCCCTCAATACACCTCCCCCCTCAATACACCCAGCCACGTATATTTCTGGCATTATATATCCAATTTGCAACACGTCCATAACAGTCTTGCTGCGACACTGCATTTAAATCCACAACCCCTCCCTCATTCTGCAAGTGACTCCTCCCCTCAATACACCTCCCCCACCCTCAATACACCCAGCCACGTATATTTCTGGCATTATATATCCAATTTGCAACACGTCCATAACAGTCTTGCTGCGACATTGCATTTAAATCCGCAACCCCTCCCTCATTCTGCAAGTGACTCCTCCCCTCAATACACCTCCCCACCTCAATACACCCAGCCACGTATATTTCTGGCATTATATATCCAATTTGCAACACGTCCATAACAGTCTTGCTGCGACATTGCATTTAAATCCGCAACCCCTCCCTCATTCTGCAAGTGACTCCTCCCCTCAATACACCTCCCCCCTCAATACACCCAGCCACGTATATTTCTGGCATTATATATCCAATTTGCAACACGTCCATAACAGTCTTGCTGCGACATTGCATTTAAATCCGCAACCCCTCCCTCATTCTGCAAGTGACTCCTCCCCTCAATACACCTCCCCCCCTCAATACACCAGCCACGTATATTTCTGGCATTATATATCAATTTGCAACACGTCCATAACAGTCTTGCTGCGACATTCGCATTTAAATCCGCAAACCCCTCCTCATTCTGCAAGTGACTCCTCCCCTCAATACACCTCCCCCTCAATACACCCAGCCACGTATATTTTTGGCATTATATATCCAATTTGCAACACGTACATAGCAGTCTTGCTGCGACATTGCATTTAAATCCGCAACCCCTCCCTCATTCTGCAAGTGACTCCTCCCCTCAATACACCTCCCCCCCTCAATACACCCAGCCACGTATATTTCTGGCATTATATATCCAATTTGCAACACGTCCATAACAGTCGTGCTGCAACATTGCATTTAAATCCACACCCCTCCCTCATTCTGCAAGTGACTCCTCCCCTCAATACACCTCCCCCACCCTCAATACACCCAGCCACGTATATTTCTGGCATTATATATCCAATTTGCAACACGTCCATAACAGTCTTGCTGCGACATTGCATTTAAATCCGCAACCCCTCCCTCATTCTGCAAGTGACTCCTCCCCTCAATACACCTCCCCCCTCAATACACCCAGCCACGTATATTTTGGCATTATATATCCAATTTGCAACACGTCCATAACAGTCTTGCTGCGACATTGCATTTAAATCCGCAACCCCTCCCTCATTCCGCAAGTGACTCCTCCCCTCAATACACCTCCCCCCCTCAATACACCCAGCCACGTATATTTCTGGCATTATATATCCAATTTGCAACACGTCCATAACAGTCGTGCTGCAACATTGCATTTAAATCCACAACCCCTCCCTCATTCTGCAAGTGACTCCTCCCCTCAATACACCTCCCCCCCTCAATACACCCAGCCACGTATATTTCTGGCATTATATATCCAATTTGCAACACGTCCATACAGTCTTGCTGCGACATTGCATTTAAATCGCAACCCCTCCCTCATTCTGCAAGTGACTCCTCCCCTCAATACACCTCCCCCCTCAATACACCCAGCCACGTATATTTTGGCATTATATATCCAATTTGCAACACGTCCATAACAGTCTTGCTGCGACATTGCATTTAAATCCGCAACCCCTCCCTCATTCTGCAAGTGACTCCTCCCCTCAATACACCTCCCCCCCTCAATACACCCAGCCACGTATATTTCTGGCATTATATATCCAATTTGCAACACGTCCATAACAGTCGTGCTGCAACATTGCATTTAAATCCGCAACCCCTCCCTCATTCTGCAAGTGACTCCTCCCCTCAATACACCTCCCCCACCCTCAATACACCTAGCCACGTATATTTCTGGCATTATATATCCAATTTGCAACACGTCCATAACAGTCTTGCTGCGACATTGCATTTAAATCCGAAACCCCTCCCTCATTCTGCAAGTGACTCCTCCCCTCAATACACCTCCCCCCCCTCAATACACCCAGCCACGTATATTCTGGCATTATATATCCAATTTGCAACACGTCCATAACAGTCTTGCTGCGACATTGCATTTAAATCCGCAACCCCTCCCTCATTCTGCAAGTGACTCCTCCCCTCAATACACCTCCCCCCCTCAATACACCCAGCCACGTATATTTTGGCATTATATATACAATTTGCAACACGTCCATAACAGTCTTGCTGCGACATCGCATTTAAATCCTGCAACCCCTCCCTCATTCTGCAAGTGACTCCTCCCCTCAATACACCTCCCCCTCAATACACCCAGCCACGTATATTTTGGCATTATATATCCAATTTGCAACACGTCCATAACAGTCTTGCTGCGACATGCATTTAAATCCGCAACCCCTCCCTCATTCCTGCAAGTGACTCCTCCCTCAATACACCCTCAATACACAGCACGTATATTTTGGCATTATATATCCAATTTGAAACACGTACATAGCAAGTCTTGCGCGACATTGCATTAAATCCCCAACCCCTACATCATTCCGCAAGTAAACCCCCCCCCCCCAATACACACATCCACGTATATTTTTGCCATTATATACCCAATTTGCAACACGTACATAGCAATCTTGCTGCGACGTTGCATATAAATCCGAAACCCCTCCTTCATTCCCCCCGCAGGGGCGTCTGCGTAAGCAGGCGTTTGGTGTGTTGCGACACCACGGACCCGAGCACATGAGGGTTGGACCCTCCCGCGTGTAGCCGTGCGTGGCTTAGCCGTGTCTGGGGAAAGGGGGATCCTGGGGGTTGAGCTGATGCCGGGTGTTCGGACCTTTAAGGCCCCCCGGCGGAGGCAACACACTCCTTCGGCCTCTGCTTCACATAGACCCTGGGCTGACCCACCCAGGGGAAATCGGCAGTTGCCTTTTCCTGTCCTCCTCTTATATCTTCGTCTTTCTCTCTCACTTTCAATCTATCCTGTCTTCTTTTCACTTCCCTTTTACTTCCGTTTTCCCAGGCAGCTAGGGTTAACCTTGTGTGGGTAGCCAGCCTTGGATACTCCATATTTGGTTATAGTAGTGGCGTACAGCTGGCGTTTGCAGGACCTGGCTTTTCCAGTTTCTGCAGCGTCCCCTCGTTGGGCTCCATGGTGGGTGGCTGGCGTCGCTGCCGAAAAACGCACCAATACTTATGGCTGAACCATTCCCCCCACTCCATGATCGCCGTCAGAAAAGAGGGCGCACCGAAGATGTTTTCCAATTTTTTGGACGCCAAACGCATAACTTCCCCCGCTTTCATGTTATTCATGCTCCAAAGTCGGATACATCAGTACGAACAATTTCACCTTTCCTTGTCTCAAAGTCTTTGACGGATATTTTTGGACCAGGCTATAAAGCATCCAGGATGGCAAGCGGGGATCTCCTCTTGGAGCTCCGTGATCTCAAACAGTACGAGAAACTTCCCAACCTAGTATCATTTGGAGATGCTCAAGTAACCGTAACCCAGCACCGTACCATGAATACCACCCGTGGCGTTGTATCAGATGATGACCTGTTGCAGCTGAGTGAGGCTGAACTCCTAGAGGGTTTCAGAGAGCAGAATGTAATCAATGTTAAACGAATTAAGATGAGGCACGACGGCAAGGAAATCCAGACCAGGCACCTGATACTTACCTTTAACTCAAGTGTTCTGCCCGAATCCATCGAGGCCGGATACATCAAGCTACGGGTCAGACCCTATGTACCAAATCCTCTTCGTTGCTTCAAGTGCCAGCGTTTCCGCCACAGTTCTCAGAACTGCCGAGGCCGACAAACATGTGCTAAATGTAGTTCCGGTGACCATGCCTCTGAAACGTGCGAAAACACTCCACACTGTGTCAACTGTGATGGCGAGCATGCCGCATACTCGCGGTCATGCCCGTCTTGGAAGAAAGAGAAAGAAATAGTCACGATCAAAGTAAAAGAAAACATAACTTTCAAGGAGGCACGCAGGCGGGTATCGTACCTGCCAAAAACCAGCTTTGCCGAAGTGGCGCGTCAGGGGGCAGCGCCACATCGGCCCCCGGCGGCTGTCTGGCACACGCGCAGTGGGCCGGCGGCGACGCCATCCGCTCCCTCGGCGGGTGCAGCTAGCGCTGCTCTGCCAACTCACAAGAAGGGGCCATCGACCTCCGGGCTGGTGGCCTCGAGGGCCTCGTCTCTCGAGGCGAGGCCTTCTCGTCAAACCAACAGCTCGCAAGAGCGCGTGTCCAGCGCCTCGCAAGAGGCTATGGACACAACAACCAGCCAGACGGCGCCACTTGCGCCTAAGGAGCCGCGAGAGTCTCGCGATCGCTCCAAACAAGAAAAACACCGCATCACGGCGCCCGGAAAGGGCTCTGTGAAGTAATTCCTCTTTCTTAACACACAGCACAAAACCCACATTCAACATGGATACACAAATATTACAGTGGAATGTCCGAGGACTCCTCCACAATCTCGATGACATCAAAGAACTCCTACATAAGTATAATCCAAAGGTGCTGTGTGTCCAAGAAACACACCTCAAACACACGCAAACAGATTTTCTCCGACAATACGCCATTTTTCGTAAGGACCGCGATGACACAGTCGTGTCTTCCGGTGGTGTGGCTATTGTAGTCGACAGAGGTATTGCCTGCCGGGAACTAAAACTTCGTACGCCCCTAGAGGCAGTTGCTGTCCGAGGGGTGTTGTTTGACAAGCTGGTCACTGTCAGCTCTATATACATCCCTCCCAATTATCAACTACATAAAGCCGAATTCCAAAACTACATAAATGAACTTCCGGAGCCATACATAGTTGTCGGAGATTTCAACGCACATAACACTTTGTGGGGAGACTCACGTTGCGATGCGAGAGGTCGCCTGATCGAAAATTTTCTGTTTTCTTCAGGCGCATCATTACTTAACAAGAAAGAGCCTACGTATTACAGCATTACACATAACACATATTCATCCATTGACTTAAGTATAGCATCGAGTACACTAATGCCATACCTGGAGTGGTCTGTTCTCAAGAACCCCTTTGGGAGCGACCACTTCCCAATTATGCTAGGCTTAACAGAACATGATAGATGCTCGCCACACGTTCCCCGATGGAAGGTTGACTCGGCTAACTGGGAACTTTTCCGACAAATAACATATTTAAGCCGTGATGACATTGCCTCTTTTAACATAGACGATGCTGTGGCATATATAACAGGTTTTATCATTGACGCTGCTGAAAGGTGCATACAACAAACTAATGGACTAGCTAATAAACGTCGCCTGCCTTGGTGGAATGATGAATGCCAGAAAGCACGTAAAAGCAAAACAAAGCCTGGGGATTGTTTCGCAACTCCCCAACAGCTGAAAACCTGATAAATTTTAAACAAGCAAAGTCACAGGGCAGAAGAACGCGTCGACGTGCAAAGAGAGAGAGTTGGGAAAGGTACATTTCCAGTATAATTTCATACACCGACGAAACAAAAGTCTGGAATAGGGTAAATAAACTAATAGGCCGGGAGTCACATCCTCTACCCTTAGTAAGTAGCCAAGGTGATAGCCTGGAAGACCAGGCGGATTGTCTAGGTGAACACTTTCAATATGTATCAAGTGAATCGCATTATACAGACACTTTCCTGAAGTTTAAAGAACGCGAAGAGCGGCAGCCTCTTAACCGCAGGGTTCTTCGAGTGAGGCTTACAATCAACCATTTAGCTTAGCCGAACTTAAAGCATCTCTCGCTTGTTGTAACAACTCGGCGCCAGGTGGCGATCGTGTCATGTACGGAATGATTAGGTACTTACACCCCGAAACACTGACAACACTCCTGTCTCTTTTTAATGCCATGTGGGCGGCTGGCTGTATTCCGTCCTCATGGAAAGAAGCCATAGTCATACCGGTTCTTAAACAAGGCAAAGACCCGTCCTTAGCCAGCAGCTACAGGCCAATAGCTCTAACAAGCTGCCTGTGCAAGCTGTATGAAAAAATGATAAACCGGCGTTTAATCAGTTTCCTAGAAAATAACAAAATACTAGACCCCTTCCAGTGTGGATTCCGAGAAGGTAGGTCGACAATAGACCACCTTGTTCGCATCGAGGCAAACATCAGAGATGCGTTTATTCATAAACAGTTTTTACTTTCTGTATTTATAGATTTAGAGAAAGCGTACGACACGACATGGCGCTTCGGGATTCTGCGAGATCTCTCTGCGATGGGGGTCCGCGGTAATATGTTTAATACAGTCGAAAGCTACTTGTCTAACCGCACGTTTCGCGTAAGAGTGGGCAATGCTTTATCTAGAACATTCACCCAGGAGGCTGGCGTGCCGCAAGGGGGTGTGCTTAGTTGCACACTTTTCATTGTAAAAATGAACTCCCTGCATACAGTCATTCCACGCAGCATGTTTTATTCTGTGTATGTCGATGACGTACAGATAGGTTTCAAATCATGTAACATCGCTATCTGTGAACGACAGGTGCAGCTTGGATTACATAAATTGTCGAAATGGGCGGATGTAAATGGGTTCAAAATAAACGCACAGAAAAGTACATGCATACTCTTCTCAAACAAAAGAGGCGTGACACAGGTGACAAATCTCACGATCAATCGAGAGGAACTATCCATGAGCAGTGAACATAAATTTCTGGGCATAATTCTGGACTCTAAGCTTACCTTCATCCCCCATCTTAAATATTGAAGACAAAGTGTCTGAAGAT
>NW_023605726.1:0-59999 GCF_013339745.2 Dermacentor silvarum
TTTCAGTTCAGCTTCAAACTAATCACACCGTGAACAGCAAGGCAATCTGGCGGACGGCAGTGTAGTAACTTAGAGGAACACTGAAAATACACTGCGCTCGTGTTGTTTCCTTCCTTGTCCCGTCTTTGGGCAGTTCACCCAAAAGTTAATGTACCGGCGCTGAAATTTCGGCGCGAAATTCAATACATGGAACTTTGAACTTCCCTTTCTGTTCTAATCATCCTATTATTGCGAAATTACCGAAAGCATAGTTTTTGAAGAATACTTCGTCAGTCCAACAGACTCAATGTTTCTCTTTAGCGCCCCTATAAGCCGGTTATACTCAGGGAGGCAAGCAATAGGATTGCAATCAAGTAGCGATGCATTTAACCTTCTTCGGTTACTTAAACAACCACTCGAAGAACCCAAGGTATATTCTGGGAGTTGTTGCCGTTGGAACTTTCCGACTACTTCATTTGTTCTACAGTCGCAGAGACAAGCAAAGTCAACGAGAACCCACCGGGTGAAATGAAGTGTCATAAATGTGCTCCTCCGAAAAGCCTTTGCCATGATATAGATAGCTAAACATGAGGAAGCATCGTAATTTATGTGTGTTTCCGTTAGTTTCTCAGCTTGATAAATGACGTGGCTGAGTACTATGCGAAAAATCGCATTAAATTATCGACGAATATCGTCGTGGAGTAATGGGTAGGACGAGACAGGGAGACCAAAGGAAAACGGTGAGATTGCGCTTGTCACTGTCACGCTTCGCTTTAGCCATGAACGTCGACTCTCCGTGCTGCCGTCTATAAAGTTGTTGACGGTTCGCTTGTGTGTCGTGCGCTGTTCACAGCGATCAGCAGACCTTGGTGTTGGACTACCTGCTGGTCGCACTGCTGTCGTCGGTCGCCGCCCAGTGGCCCGCAGGCCGAACAGAGGACGGTGCGGCCGCCCCCAGCCCGCCGTGCGCCGTCGATTGGCGCGCGCTGGTGCCCCACATACTTTGGGGACCGCTCATCATCCACGGCTCGGTGTCGTGCATCGGACGTGCCCTGCAGGTACGCATGAAACGGGACGACCATGAGTGGATCGGGGTATAGGCAAAATGCAACGCATAAGGACTTTCCCAGGCGGGCCGACGGCGAACGGGACTGTAGATCCATTCGGTGTTCTTGATTGCGGTCTCATTAAGTGATGTGTCGTAACGTAAACTGCCCGACACACTGAGCGTTCTACCGAGGTAAGTTAGAGGAAAATAGGGAAGTTGAGCAACGCGATTAGCTCCGACAGTCCCTTAATGAATGGCTGCCGCTCTCTTGGCTTAGTGATTGGCAATCAGTGATTGTTCAAAAATGTCTGGCGAGTTGGTGTTGCTTTATAGCAGCGCCACTCATGCTCGTGTATCCTATCCGATTGTGGCCATATATGTCTGCATAGCTGTCGTAATATCTATGAATAGATCGTCTAATCACTGGTGTTTAGGTAATACTTGATTCACACCGGCAACACAGCTGGCGGGGCTTGATTTCCAGTGACAGAAATCCGTCTCGGACCGATCGGCAGGGCGACGGTTTTCTCGGCGAACTTCGCCTTCGTCGAAGCGGGGTTTTGCACGCTATAAGTGCTAAGCTCTCGAGTGTGAAGGGTATATTCGCGTAGAGGAACCCGACAAAAGCGCATCGATGGCCTTGTTCGTCGCAGGTGAGCGGTGCGGCGTATTGGATCCAGGCACTGTTGAACGAGTTCAACCTGTTCCCGCCGACGACAATCCAGATCGTGCTCACCGTGCTTTCCTCCGTGCTCACCGAGTTTGTCAGCATCGACGTCACAGTCGCCACGCTGCTGCCCATCGTCGTTGACCTGGCGAGTACAACCGCAAGACGCGGCGCGCGTCATGAACGCACGTATACACCCATCGCACATGCACACCATGTACGCGCACACACCAGTGATTGACAAAACAGCATTACCTTTTTCGACACGTGGTCAACAGATGAAGCTACGTCATCGATAGACAGCATTCTCCAAGCGAACCCGGTTAAGCGGACCGTCGTGTCGAGAAAATAGCCCTAGAGAAACGAGGGGCATTCGTATACGAACATGTTCTCTGCACCTTAAAGATCCACGCTGCTTCGGAAAGTGGCTGCAGTTATTGAAAACACTGTTGAAAAAAAGGCGAAGACTTGGTTGACGTCTTTAGAATGTTTTTACAAAATATCGATGAGGTTACAACAATTCGCTTTGTGCGTGCACCGGTATGAGTTATTCCGAAGCTTCTGAACACCACGAAGTCACCATGCTCGAGCTACTCGCCTTCTTGTACGAAGCCTTTAGGATACCCTTTCTCTTTCTTCAGCGAGAGGCAACTCTCTGCGGGTCATTCGAAGTTATTTCACGTAATTTGTCAAGGTCCAGTAAGCAAAGAGACTTTGCAATGTGAGAACGCACATGGGTGCCCCTCCCCCATCGTTTACGATGGTATAATGAAAGTAGTCGTAATAAGCGATTCGGCAGTATCGCTTAATGTCTCCAAAAGCGCTATACAGACACGAAAAACCCACGAACATTCCCAAGCACAGAAGGCAGCACCAAGCTTTTGGAGGATCCCACAAGCAAGTTGGGAGAAACACGCCCAAGTTCGCTAAGTACACATGTGCATAGGTCGTTTATATGTACAATCTCCAGAATGGTACATGGTGACGAACGTTTATGGCAGATCAATCCTGCGGAAATCCGCAATGCAAAAGAACTTTCATGAAAGAGAAATATATAATCCGCCCGATAGTAGGTGAAGCTACAAAGGAAACCCACACGCTATTCTCAGAAAGATTCGCGTTTATGAAAAAATGCGGGAACTCCACTGGAGTTGTCTAAGTATGCGTAAGCATACCCCCAAATTTAAGTTGGCCCACCCTAAGTGTTCAAGTTTTTTTTTCTTTCTGGGGTTTTACGTGCCAAAACCAGTTCTGATTATGAGGCACACGGTAGTGGAGGGCTCCGGATTAATTTTGACCACCTGGGGTTCTTTAACGTGCACTACAACGCAAGCACACGGGCGTTTTTGCATTTCGCCTCCATCGAAATGCGGCCGCCGCGGCCGGGATTCGATCCCGCGATCTCGTGCTCAGCAGCGCAACGCCTTAGCTGACTAAGCCACCGCGGCGGGTGTGTTCAAGTTGGCCCATCCCTAAATATAAGTTGGCCGGTGTCCATGCCCATGTTCAAATTTCAAATTGGCCTGCCCTAAATTTAATTCGGCCCATGTCCAAATTTTAAGTTGGCCCACCCCCAAATATAACTTTGCCTACCCCTGATTTATAGTTGGCACACTCTCAAATTTAGTTTGGCCCATCCACAAATTTCAAGCTGGCCCATTTACAAATTTCAAGTTGGCCCTCCCCCAAATTTAAATAAGCCCACCACAACATTTCAAGCTGGCCCACCTCCAAATTTCAACTTGACCCACCCCCAAATTTCAGTTGGCCCACACCTACTATAATCTTCCCCATGCATTTTCTAAGAAGCCCTGTGTATCCCTAAGGGTATTCTCTGTATATTTTTATTTGTTAATTGTTCCTAATCACTTACAATGTGACCAATTATCTACATCTACACTATTATAAGCTCCGCGGAAATCCTCAAAATGGACGAAGATTCACGAATGGTCCAGAGCCATATAGTACAGGAATGGTTTTCCTTTGTATAGCTTTGCGATATACCGTCAGGTCAATGATCCCCTTTCGCCTGTTTGTGCAGGCCCTGAAGGTACCCTGCAACCCGCTGTACTTCGCCATTCCCGTGGCAGTGGCGTCGTCCACGACGCTCGTCCTGCCCACGGCCGCCATGTCGATCGCCATCATCGACGACGTGCTCACTCCGTGCCGGCGCAAGATGGTGAGGCACGTCTCGAGCCCGCGTTCAACCCCACAGCCCTTGCGTGCTCGTTGTATCTGCCTGTGAGGAAATCGGCGTCTTCGCGATATCGCGCGTTTCAGATGTGGCTGTTTCCGTGATTATTAAAAATATGGAATTCGAGAAAAAATCATAATTTTGGACACTAAGGTTCACAGCGATAGCAAACATAATAATTTGCGTTATAATGGTCAATTTATTTTTATTTCAACAAATGCTTAACTTCCAATAAATAATAATAAATAATTAACTTCCAATAAATAACTTTATGGGGCATTTCGTGGCTGCCCCATTGAAGGCTAGTACTTAAAGCATAACCCTTTGCTTAACACCTTGCCTAAGTCCTGCGATTTTGAGAGCACGTAATAAGAAACATGTACAGCGAAATGCACTACTGTTCCTGTTATTATGTTTGTTCTACATCTAGATAAAGTTAGGCGCCAGTGAAGGGTTTGTACTGTGCATCCTACATGTAAATCGCGTTGCATGACCACCATATATTTTAATAATAAATTTTGCGGTTTAACATCCCCAAACTGCACAGTTAGTTATGAGGGACGCTGTACTCGAGTATTCCTAATTAATTTTGACCACCGAGGGTTCTTTAACGTTAACTTCAATCAACACGCAAGATATGTACTATATTATAATAGTGAAATGTCTGCACGCTTGTCTGTAGCTATGGATAAGCAGCTTTCTTTCTCCGTGAAAATGAATAGAAACTAAGAGATGGCTTGCACTGGCGTCATCCTGGGCGCCATGTTGGTGAACAAGAACGGTAAGCAGTTGCGTCCGTTCGCGTCTCGCGCGAATCCAACACTCTCCAACACCGCCGGTAAGGCAGTGGCCTCTCCTACAAGGTTTCCTTCCTCCATGTCAGCAGGTTACTGGCGGCAGTGAATATGGAACACTGACATCATCCTAGACGCCATATTGGAGAACTAAAGCGGGCAGAAGCTGCGTTCGTGACGTCATATGCAAGTTATCTTACAACACTAGAGACGGTTCTCAGATAGCGCTGACTTTTTTGGGGGGGGAGACATGTCTCTGTCATGTGCTCTCGACAACGTATCGAGCTGTTGTCGAAACACTGGCACGGGCGTGAAACTATACAGTCTTCTTTCTTCGCATACCACTCTCAATGCTGCAGCTCATACGGCACGGTGGTGAAGGTGGTGACACTGACGTCGCTCATCTTCTCGATGAACACGGTGGGCGAGACGCTGTTCTCGTGGAGCGAGTTGCCCAGCTGGGCGCAACAGCAGCCGGCGCCCAACGCTTCCTCTGTCGCTGCCATCAGCGGCTACTCTGGGGACTCTGAAACGCTATGCCACTCGCAACCACGCTTCTCTGCGCTGCGCCGTGACAGTCCACGCTGAACGGCCGACTACTTGTTCGCGAAAACTTTACTGCATTTATTTAGTGACCTACGCATGCCTATGCACTGCTATGTGTGACGGCTGTTGCCGTACTATGCCTCTTATTGAGCCTTCTGGAAGACATGATGGCTTCTTTGCGTATGGTGTGTGAGTGGCAAAGGCTGCGCTCCTAAACGAGGCTGCAGCACACTCGGACCTCAGCCGCGCCCTTTTGCCAAAAACATTCGAGCCTTATTATTTCATTCTGCTGGTGTATGTATGTTGAACATATAGTTCTTTTTTAAAGCTATTGCTGTGATCTTTCTACTCTTCAGACTGCCCTCCGAAACGTCAAAAATTAGCAGGGCTGTCAGCTCCTAGAACTCTTTTCCTTCCTATCTCTGTCATCTTCCGTCCCTTCTACTCCTTCCCCACACTGCCGACCAACGTTCAGGTGTCATCAGCGCGCTAGACAGCTACGGTGCGGTCTGCAGGCAGATGCCGGCCTGATGATCTTCTCTGTCAACCAATCTCTCTATCTCTCTCTCTTTGTTTTTCCTTTATCAGGTGTACGTCATAGTTCTACTATGACGTAAAACTGCTATCCTTAATTCATATAGCTGTCTACTAATTTGCTATCGCAATCGATGCTTCGCCTTTCGGGCGAAACTGCGACCTTTTTTAGAAGCAATGAAGGTGCGTCACAGTTCAGTCTGCCAAATGTGATAATTTCGTGAGAGAGAAATAACTCTATTGCCATACGTGTTGATGGTGGGTTTCTTAGTCCAGAAAACTATAATCTCTTTGGGGAACTGGGTATTTCCCGGACAAGCTCCTTGATCAGTGCGAATAGCACTGCCTGAAAGATTAATAAACTCGGCTCGGAGATTACTGAAGCACTTCGGTGCTTTTGCTATTTTGCCGTCCGTTCAGCGTGCCCTTTGTTGTTCTCATTATTTACACATTTTCCTGGTACTCTGATTAACTTTTAGGTAACGATTTTAATATTGTAGTTTACGAGAATTTGCTTAGCAGTAAGTGACGTTTACTTATCGAGGTGTGCCCTTTTCGCATACCCGCCGCGGTGGCTTAATTAGCGGCTATGGTGTTGCGCTGCTAATCACGAGGACGCGGGATCATATCCCGGCAGCGGCGGCCACATATCGATGTGGGCGAAACGCGAAAACGCCGGTGTCCCGTGCATTGGAGGCACGTTAAAGATCCCCTGGTGGTCAAAATTACGGAGTCCCTCACTACGGCGTGCCTCGTAATCAAATCGTGGTTTTGGCACGTAAAGCCCCAGAATCAAATCATTTGTGCATGCACCTGCGAGTTATTCCCGCTAACGTCAATAACCTTTACTGACCGCACAACTGCGCTGCACGTTGCGTGAACGTGTTGCTGGGCAGGTTGGTTATCCTTGTAGGTTTAAAAAGCGTGCATCTTAGACGGGACAGCGAATTAGCGCTTGCCTATACTGCCTAGTTCTCTGACCCATCTAAGACGTTGTACGTTGCTGACTGTTAACACATATAGTCGTGTGCTCCCGTTTATAGTATCAAACTGGAGGCGCACAACAAAGTGTTCGCAGTCTGCCGAGACTTAAGGTTAAATCCGTCACAGAGGTTTTTGGAGTCAAGCTTCGATCTGAAATTTACGATAGCCAACGATGTAGTGCAACACTTAATCCCTCGTGCATTTACAAATGGCCCGTATTGCTCACGCAGATGTAGGTCCTTTTGTTGCAATGGCACGTACTCACTCTTTACCACCCTTATTTATGGTTGATTGATATATACGTGACATGGCTCATGGCACGAAGGATGACAAGCCATTAATCGGGCGGCAGTAGAAAAAACTAAACATAAATTTGTAAAGAAGATATTAAAGTATATGAATAGCACATGATAAATAACCAATTAATAAGCTTAATTTATTGTGAATCATGAGAACGTATTTATTTTTTAAAAGATGCCACTTACGATGAAAAATAAGAAAAGTAGCATGACGATGTCTTTCTCTCTTATAAAATTAAAGAAAGCATCTCAATCTGTCTCGACAATGTGCAATAACGTCGTCTTGTTTACTTCCAGCGAAAATCATCTGGATTTTCACAGGGATCCTACACCCTTCGACCTATATAGTGTAGGACCTATGGAGTCGAGTCTTGAAGCTAGCAGTTTACTCCCGTTCACGCGTACAGAGATTTACAGACTTGACCAGACAATGGAACCCTGGAGACGGAGACCACTGCTTTCTAGCTGGTCTGGGTAATGCGTGTTTCCCTTCACCACAAAAGCCTCCTCCCTTCAATAAAAAAAGCGAAATAACTGATGGTAAATAAAGGGCCGTCTAGCTCAGTGTGCTGAACGGCCGAGCGTGCTGTTCCCTCATGGCAGTCATAGCGAAGCAACATTAAATAGTGCTGCATATGTAAACGCACGCTGCTATTGTTGTGGTCTCGATATACGGCACACATTCATGAAGGGAATTGAACACACAGAGTGAGATAATACATTGCAAAGAAACAAACTAAGTTCCACGATGAGAGAAGAGTGTGATTTCACAGAAGCACCACGCTTGCATCTTCATCTCTGCGTTCTTTCAAGCTCAATAAACGCATTGTTCAAACATCGCTCAATAAATTTCGTCACAGCAGATATCGTTCGTTTTAGTAATCTCCGTGCTGGCATGGCGCGCGTCAGTTGTGCGGGAATATCGTCAGTTACAACAAAGGCGCGCAGCAGCACGGCGACGCACTTTATTAGGAAACAACGCTACAGAAATAGTTCTCGAAGACAACTATCCCTGGCTTGCGTTTTTGCCACAAGCTCGCATTCACCGACACAGGTTAAACCGGAAGCAAAGCCTTATCCCGGAATGCTACGATGCAACAATCCACTGGGCTAAGCACAGGCTGAACGTTTTCGCACCGGCGCCATGCTTCGGGGAGGAAGAGAGCTCGCCGAAATCGCGCGTCACACGCCGTTCAAGCATTGCGGGCATACCAGCGCTGACCACTGGAGCAACTGCTGGGACCACCGCATGTCTCTTCCACAGCGTACGTGCTTGTCATCAAGTACATAACACCGTTAGTTGGCTAGGCGCTAACAATTTTCGAACGTGTGGCACATCAATGCCCAATTCATTGTACTGTCATTTTGCTAGTCCAAGAACTCAAGTAATACGAAGTGTCCCGCCTTAACAAGCTAGCTTGTACTTTGTTGTGTTACCTATGAATTGTCCTATTATGTGCTCTCTTTCTCCGTCTTCTGCAACTGTCCAACTGTCCTTCTGTATCGCACACGGGTCACTAGGTCGCTGAGCGCCGTTATAGTGTTTTGGCCTATCCTATCTTCTGTAATAGAAATATCCTTCCACAGAGGCTTCTTGGGACTAGTTCTGCTGGTAATAAGCCAAAAGAAAACCTTGTGTTCCTAGCTTTTCGTTTGATTCTGATGAATTTTGACAAAGTTTTCAAGTAGAGACACGCGACAAACTTCAGACTAAAGCACCCAAGGATTTGAGCTTGGCGTGCTTTATTTCCGATTTCGCCTCTCGGTGGCAACTGCCCTCTCGGTGGCAGTTGTCAGCTTGCTCCCTCCCTATTTTCTTCGTGTCCTTGTGGTATATTTGTAAACCAAATAATAATAATAATAATAATAATAATAATATATAATAATAATAATAATAATAATAATATAAATAATAATAATAATAATAATAATAATAATAAAATAATTTACTTTCAAGCACTGTGTACTTATTATGATGTACGGCATTCATTGATTTCGTAGCTTTAGGACTTCAACGGACACCACTCTAACGGCGATGAAAAAAATCTCCCAGTCAGACGAATTGGAGCTTTCATTTCATTGTGCGGCCTTGCCAGCGAATTTATTTGTATTTGTCTATTACCTGATCCCCCCTCCCCCTTTATGTAATACCCTCGGAAGAGGGCCTTCAGGGGCATTTTAAAATAAATTATTAAATAAATTACCTTAAATCGGCGACCAGCGTTCAGCGCGAGTCCAGCGAAATCTCGGCCCCCACGGGCGCACGTTCCTACGCGTAACAACAAGGCGACTCCGCTGACAAAAACAAAAAGAAAACAGCGGGTACTGGGGAAAAGAAAAAAAAAAGCGGGGCGGCCAACAGTAACACACATCAAGCTTACTACAAGCACTTACAACTTTCACTCGAGCAATAAATGGTTTCCAGGCTGAAGACTCGGAAATGCGTCGTGCTTGTCTCGAGTGCATGGCAGATGGAAGTGGCACTGGGAAAACAGTACACTCAGCAGGTGTCACTTTCCAGACTCGTCGTACCTACAGGCAGCATCAGGCTGAGCACAATTAACAAAAAAAAAAAGAACGAATCTGAAAGCAAAGTCGGTACCAACCCGCCAACTCGCGCACTCATAAACTAAACCAGTAAACGAGGATAGATTAGGAAATTAGGAGTGGAAGTTAGCGACATTGTTAGGTGAGCATAGGGTGTGAAAGGGAGGGCTCAAGCGAAAACGAAGACGACGCGAGGCGGACGACGGCGCTATTCGAAGACCGCGTTACCATTTTGTGTAACTCCGCGTTGAAAGAGCGTTAAGAACCTTGAAAAATAAAAGCGAAAGACAGGGGAGAAAGGCTCCCCGGCAAAATATTTTTTTTGTTCGTCTAGGGCTCGCGTTACGAAGCGGGCGAACGTACAAATATCTAGACTGTATCGCCTCACTTCGAGTGTGTTCTCTTTTTTTTTTTCGGCCACAGTTGTGCCCCGTTTTGACTCTGCTCACTACAAACAGTAAAGTCTCAAGTCTCTCTTTCACAGCCACGCACTCTCTCATCACTCGTGTCACAGTCCCTTTCAGCAGGTCGAGGATTGGGCTGACGATGTCCAGCTCGCAAGGCGAGCGTGAAGCGAGGGTACCTCTGGTCAGACAAGTCGGGAAGGGCTTCTGGTGGAGCAAGCGTCTTCGGCCGACCGATATCGGCAGGCTCAGTCGTGGATGCGCCGCAGTCGCGGAGCCACCTTGGACATGAGGATGTCAATAGGGAGCTTGTCGTCGAACAGCGAGGGCGCCTCAAGGATGATGCAGGCTGATCCCACGACGCACGTGAACGTGAACAGCAGCAGGAATAGTCGGTCCAGGACCATGGCCACGTAACGCCAGTCTTCTATGACCTGCGCGCACGTTCGGACCAAGTGACATTTTTATCGGGCCAGGGTGGGTGTGTCTGCTGCAGCAGCTATCGCGACGTGTGCAAGAGACGTGTTCCTTCGCAAGCCTTACCTAAAAAAAAAATTCGTCGCTGTTAATTACGAAACCACGTACTACCACCACTACAAAATCTATTTAGCAAAAAAAAAAAAAAAACACGACGTTCTTCAGGCATGCACGTCCTTTGAGACTTTCCTGTCAACGAAAACCGCAGATCTTCGCTATAAGCGAAGTAAGGATCGGCGTGAACTACAGAGAGCGTCCGCAAAAATCTCGATGTGTTACAGGCAAGCAACGTACCGACATTCACTGAAAGACACCAACTTGGACATTCGGCGCACCTGATCAAAGTGGTCGGCATTCTCCATGTGCTGCGCGATGAAGCGCACGTTGAACACGGGTCTGGCCAGGTCCTGGTCGAGCAGGGATCCCGGGTCGGCGCCGCCATCGGGAGGCGAAGGCAACGCCCGGAGAGGCGTCGTCACCGCCGCTCTCTGGCGGCTCGGCAGAGTGGTACGCGCATAGTGTCAGTTCCTGCGCACAACGGCGAGCTTCCTATGACGAATGTTCAATGACGGCGGGAAATGTAGAACAGGTTATCATAGCTGTTGACCGGCGTTGAGACCAGCGAATCAGGAATGGCCCGAACCACCGTCGGTGCCCTACCCACACTGCGGACCCCAGCAGTGCACAAGACAGGTATTGTCTAACTAACTCGCCCCACTCACCCACCAACCACAACAGTAACTGACAACCTGCCGTGCTTGCTTCGTGCTTATGGTGTTGGGCTGCTGAGCACGAGGTCACGGGATCGAATCCCGGCCACGGCGGCCACCTTTCGATGGGGGCGAAATGATGAAAACACCCGTGTAGTTAGCTTTAGGTGCACGTTAAAGAACCCCAGGTGGTCCATACTAATCCAGAGTCCCCAATACGGCGTGCCTCATAATCAGATGGTGGTTTTGGCACGTAAAACCCCATAATTAAAAAAATACAGTAACTGACAGCAACTCTTAAGAAAGAAAAAACGCGAAATACACTTAAACAAAACGTCACCACTTCAGAAAGCTGCTAGAAAACGTTCTGCGAGAGCATAGGCCACGTTTGTATTTTAGTATTATTGTTCTGTTAACAATCGTGAAGATACGTTTCTTTCTCTCTAGGAAAGTCGCTAGATTTCAGGGCAAAACCTCAGGAAAGCCTATGAAACGTTGAGAGTGCCGTAGTGGTCAACAAGTTATGGTGCACTCCGTCGTCTAAATGAAATTAAACCTTGATATGAGACCACACTTGTACCTGCATGCCTCATCGCACATTGTACGTCAAGCATCTTTACGTTGGAATTACCGTAGCACAGGCCGACCATTGACGACTGTGTCGACTTGCGTCAGTGTCCATTTTCGCACACATACATATCGATGTGCGTTAAGGAGCTGGCGCATACAAGGGCTGCTTAGACATCGGTAAATGTCGCCTCGACATAATTTTCATACACCGTGCAAATGCATAGTGTAGACCTTTCACACAGTCCTTCCGCACCGCTTCTTGTCTCCCTGACACGTATGTTCGTATAGCAGGCCAGAGGGTGTTTCAGTTAAGATCGCGGAAGGGCTGAACATTGATCTTGTTGGTATGCATTGAAACTTTTGGAGGGAGCGCTAAACGACATGATAAAGAAAGACAACACTGCACCCTTGCGTTGTCTTTCATTGTCCCGTCGTTTAGCTCTCCTCCAAAAGTTTCAGTGAAGATCACTAGCAGAGAATAAGTAAGCGAGCGTGCCGCGTGCAGAACGTGAATACCTGTAGCGGCGGTGGTGGTGGCGGTGGCGGCGGCGGCGGAGGAGACGGCGGAGCTCGGTTGTCGGCGGACGGCGTGGCATCGAAGCCCATGGCACTGGCATCGTCATCGTCATCATCGTCTTGGGGCCGTTTCATGAGGAGAACGGGGGGCAGGACCTTCAGGAAGACGTGCTTGACCCAGGGCGCCATCTTGTGCGCCGGCGAGCGGAAGTTGACGTTGAGCACGGCGATGGTGACGAAGACGGAGAGGGAGACGAGCACCATGGTGAAGAGCAAGTACTTGCCGAGCAAGGGCACGGCCAGCGACGTGGGCGGGATGATTTCGGAGAGGAGCAGGAAGAAGACGCCCAGCGAGAGCATGATGGAGATGGAGAGCGAGACCTTCTCGCCGGAGTCCGAGGGCAGGTAGAACACCAGCACGGAGAGGAAAGAGATGGCCACGCAGGGGATGATCAGGTTGACGGTGTAGAACAGGGTTTTGCGCCGCAGCGTGATGTTGAAGGTGATGTCCGGAAAGGGCTCCTCGCAGCACGAGTAGAACTTCTCCTTGCGCCGCGCGGGCACCGCCATGATGTCCCACTCGACGCTCAGGTAGAATTCGGACAGGTCGATGCCCACCGCGATGTCGTTGGAATCGTCGCGCTGGTGCTTGTGCTTCAGGTCGACCTGCAAGCGTGTACAGCTGCGAATCAACCTTTTCTTTTACTTATCTGGCATCAAAGGACGGCACACGGTGCCTGTTTTCTGTTCCTGCTTTCTACGCCTTGGGCAAGAACTAAGGCAGCTTCATTCAGATATTTAGCAAATTACGCACCAACCACGCATTTTTTTTTCAAGCTTTTTGTCACTGCTGCGTGCCCACTCTTGCAAGCATCTGTTAGAACAACTGAGGTGAGCGCCAAGGCAAGACACGTGAGCTTCTTTACAGACAGTCTAAACGCTGGTCTGTTCTACATTGGCTAGCTCTAGTAGGCCTGCGCATTTCAGACAGTCGCACTGAGCCGCGCTAAGCGCAATGAACATACTATACTGCCTGTCCGGTGCGTGCAAGGTGTTATAGGCAGACACTGACCGTGTATCCGTCGTAGGTCCAGGATCCAAACTTCATGAAGCAGGTCTGCTGGTCAAATGGAAAATATTGCACGTCTATCTCGCAGGAACTTTTGTAGATTGCGGGTGGTTTCCAGATGACGAGGCCATCCGAATGGAGAATGGCTTTGGTCATGATGGTTACCTCGTAGTTTCCATCAGCGCTGCTCACAGAAAGGTGCACAGTGGAGACAGGAAAATTAAAACGGATGTCATATTGCGGCAATGCATCATAAACACAATGTAAGACATGCTAGGCGAACGGCAGTCTGATATTTGTGAAGTCCAAACTAAGATTTTCGATAGTATCGTCTGTCTGGCATGCTGTGGAGGAAAGCTGTGGCAGGGTAGTCTCGTCGTGTTCAAGGCACTCCAAAGTCATGAAGAAAAACGACAGAGCAGACGTGTGGCAATGCATATTTGAGTCATGTTTATCCTCGTTGTCGACTGTCGTGCTGACTTCCGAAATCGTAAGCTGTCAGACAAACTAGCCGGTAAGATAATGCAAAGTGGATGTGATCGGATTTAATAAGCATGAAGTCCTGAAAAAAGAGAAATTCCAGCAAATATTTGACTGGCAAGTTAGGAAGCAGTTAAACTCAGCGAAGACCAAGCTCAGTATATAAACGCAGAGATGTGTACCAATGTAGAAGTATTCACCTGAATACTTCACCACCTACCCCCACAAATTTTAAATCTCACAGGTTGACAGTATGGTAATAAGGCGAGGGACCTGTACACATTTTACCTTAAATAATTACAACAACAACAGCAACAATAAATATTGCAGCATGAGCACTTTTCTTTTTTTTTTCAATTTCCGTTGTCTGTGATCGTGCCAAATTAAAGGGACGAATAGAACCTGTTAGACGTCCCTCTTCTTTAAATATATCTTGGCAAATTATAATATTAAAAACCAGCAAACAAAAAACATTGATATGATAGGCCTTATCCTCTACTTTCAGAGCTGATTCCATGGACTACAGCACCATTAGCTGCCGCCTTAAACCGAGCGGCGAGACTTAAATTTATGAAGAACATTACAAAGAAACAAAGATATCCTACCATTCTTCATTAAAATTTCCTTTAATTACCTGCATATTACAGTACCTTATTGCGCATTATTTAAATGTGTGCTCTCATTTACGCAACTATAATCACGTATATTTCGAAATATTGTTCTACGCCCCTCCGCTCAGAAATGTATTTACCTTGAGGGCAAAATGAACTAAAATATAAGCAAATAATACGGCGGCGTAGTGGAGTGCTTTCGTCGTGACGGAAAAGAAGAACGGTCGTAGAAGCACTCACTTATTGTAAAGAACAATGTCCGGCAGCCAGATTTGTTCAGCCGGTACGTGGACTTTAGTCACTCCGCCGTACTCTTCGGGGTCCCAGCGGAGCTTATAGTCGTTCCACTCCTGCGGAGAAAGAACAACGAAATGCTGCACTTCGCGCCCCATGCCTCATTACAGTCCTGGTGCATCGGACACATTTATGAATAAAGTTTGTATAGTCAGCTCAGACTGCAATCAAAAAGCATTGCAACGAGAAAGCAAGGCGCATTCCGGTTAGTTGATGCGACTCCTTGCAAGTGATAGAGAACGACATGACAGGCACTATAGGTATGAGGGAAACAAGAACATGGAAAATTTGGCTGATGTATGTTTGAATACGGCTGCCATGCATTACGGCTAGCCGCCATAGCGCATGCGTAGGCACAACTAACACGCAGTCAGACGCTATAGCGACTACAATGTTAGCTAATCGTTGGTCGCCCGCAAAAAGTCAGCCAACAAACAATAAATGCTATCGGATATTGACGCGTAATTCAATGCACACTGAACCTTCTTGCTAAGATGGATGCTTGCGATGAATCACATGCCACAGTAATTTTGCTATTTTAACCCTAGTTTGCTGCACTTTAGCAGCGTTACTGGTGCAGACTTTACAGTGGGGCAGGCCCATGGATATGCACGTCCACAATTATAAGGTAGGTTTCCAGATCTTCCTGTGGTGACCATGTTGCTGAGCTGCCCACGTTTGCTGTTAGGTTGTTACTTTCATAAAAACCACGATTGATCGATCGATGATTGATTGATTGATGATTGATTGATTGATGATTGATTGATGATGATTGATTGATGATGATTGATTGATTGAAACAACTTGCGACAGTACCGGTTAGATATTTTTTCTTCCGGACGCCACTGCATTCTTACTTTCTTCTACATTGTCATACACATCAAACGCACTAAACATGACAATCGAGAGAATTCCTTCAGAGCTGAAGCACTACATTAAAACTAGGGAAAAAAAGGAGGAAAAAAGGGGGAAAAGCGAGCCGCTACGCGTATCGCGTTTCTTTTTTAGCAGAGCAATTAGAAATGAAAGTATTCTCTTACCTGCTACCCATACGTTTGTTGTCATTATTTGATTCTTGAGGTTCTGAAAAGAAGCAAGGCACATCTCTCTCAGGTTTTTGACAACACACTCTCGCCATTTTCCGGAAAGTCGCGAGCACTTGCCGAGTGGCCAGTTAATATTCGGCCAGCCAACAGATCACTTTACTGTGGTGCTGTGCGTGCGTACGCGTGCTTGTGAATGCGTTATAAACATTGAACAGGGCGGGAACTTTTGGTTATCACCACATTTGTCTGCTGCCGACGAGGTGCGAGCCAATAAAGCTTTCGATGCATATAGCGTTTCACCATGAATGCTGCACCCTTCCTCGTTACCGCGAAGTGCATAAAGGTATTTCTCAATGCTTTCTGCGTGATAATATAAATGAATACTCGTACTCAAGTCGACACTAACAACACTGCGTGAAATGGCACTTTCCAAAAAGCCAGCAGTCAGTAATGAATGACCAGTGTTCCGTAAAAGCGGCCATACGAGTGCAGTTCGCCTCACTTCTCGATGTAAGTCTGAGCGCTCTGTCACAAACCCTATTGTTTACAGCTGCGCAACCACCGCACATCGAACCTTAATTATACAGGAGGCGTCCTGCTATGGTTCGTTCGATGGTTCTTCTGAAATCGGGCATCGTACCCGCGACCTACAGCCAGCCGACAGCTCGCCACAGCGCGCGAGATTGCGTTTCGCATGGGGGTCCACACAGCATGCTGCGCTGCAGAGGCGATCGATGGCGCGCTCACCACGTCGATGAGCTGCGACAGGCGGAGGCCCATCTTGACCGTGAGCCGGTCCGAGTTGTTGCCCACGGGCCTGATGAGCGAGCTGTATCCGTTGATGAGGTCGTGGTAGAGGCGCTTGGTGTCCGCGTTGGCCGCGCAGCACGGCGTGCGCCAGCTGAGCAGCGCCACGATGAGCGCCGACAGCCGGAGCCGCCATGCCGGCCCGCCGCCCGCAGCGGCCGGAGGCGGCACGCTCGTGGTCCTCGACGGGGTCTCGCCCATGGCACGCACCACCACCAGCCTACATGCCTCGCCGCATGGCCAGCTGCTGGTGAGCGCTGGGGGGCCCGGCGGCGAAGCTGTCCCCGCGCCGGCGTTGCCGCCACCGCGTCCGCTGCTGCTGCTGCTCCGGCGGCGTGATGTCGTCTCCGCCGGCGACGCCCTCCTTCCTCGGCCAACGCGCTCCGCATCCCCCTTCGGATGAGGCTCCTCTTCCGCGGGGCGAGGGAGAGTCGCGCGCGCGGCCGCCGAGCGATATTGCCAAGCGCCGCGCTGCGGCACGCCGCGGCAGGCGCGGCTGCGAAACAGTGTTGGAAAACGTTTGTTTTCCCTGGTTCGTTGTAGGCGTGTCCGTCTGCGTCTCTACGCATCTGCGTGGACGTGCAAGCTCGTGACAGCACCGTAGGTTTTTTTTTTTTTTTCGAGAGCCGTCGATCACGTGCACAAATCTTAAATTAATGGGGAGGACACCAATGCGGAAAATACTAAACCTTCAAAACCAAAAGTAATGCTTCTGAGGCTGGTATCTTTGCCTCAGACATTGTGTTACACTTTTTTTTTTTTTTGCACGCCTCGCTCTTTGAAATCGATCAGCCTTACATCATAGCGAGCGTTACTGCAAGACAAAATTGTTCTATTTTATCGCTGTAATGCCGTTCATTCTCTCGGCGGTTGTTGAAACCACTTCTACAACTGCTATTACTCAGTGATACCCGGGTTCCTCGGAAATTTTATTTGAAAAGTAAGTACGTAACACTAAAGAGAATAGAAAGCATAGGACCAGTGTATGTCCGTCCCTGTTTTAAAAACGCCGGCACTCTACCGTGCACTACCTATCCAAACGTATTTATGTTATCATGTTAGCCTTAATTTAATATACTAGCATTAGTCTGCTTCTTCCTTTCTTAAATATGTCGGTTCGCTTTCACTCAGAATATTTTCTCTTTGAGATGCCTCATCCAATTTTCATACGGCGTAAGCGTTAATCTGACTTCGTTTTCCTTCGCATTCCCGCACGCTTCCGTATGTCGGGTAGCAGCGCAACGTTCGGTCGCAACTGGTTGTTGTTGGCCGTAATTGGCTATATCCTGGTGCTTCGCTGACCACTCGACTGCCAAGTGCTCTCAGGGTGGGTCTCCCGAGCTGTCATCGCCGCTTTTCTAAATGTTTCCGGTAGACGCGTTGCCGGCAGCCGGCAGAGGCCGATCGCCGCCGGCAAACTCTCCTCCTTTTCCCGAATCCTCTTCCTTCTCCGTCGGGAGATGCGGGAGCAGCGGATCGATGCTCCGGGGGATACGTCGGCAGCGCGTGGACGAAGACGCGGAGCGGAGGAGGGCGGCGATGGCGTCGTGGTCGTTCCCCGGCCGACGGCGCGGCGGCGCACGACGTGGTTCTCCATCCATGGCGGGGCCGGCGGAGGCTCGTCGCGGCTCTGCTAGCGCTCTGCGCGCCCCGCTCCTGCCTGGGGAACCCGGACGCCAAGCGGCTTTACGATGACCTCATGAGCAGCTACAACCGGCTCATCCGACCCGTGAGCAACAACTCGGACCGGCTCACCGTGCGCATGGGCCTCAAGCTCTCCCAGCTCATCGATGTGGTACGTTTCGCGACATGCGCCGCGCCTATACGACGGCTGCGGGATGTGCATCGGCGGCATGATGAGCGCGAAGAACGCACGCCGCGAAAGCCTTCTAGCGTAGCGCGCACGCCACTCGGGCTCAAGAAGTGGACACGCATACGGTGTCCGTGTCCTATACATGTATCGCTGCCCGTTGTCTCTCTGTGCGCGTTAGCGCCTCCCTTGAGTCCGGGTCCGGTTCGCGCTACTCGGAACAAGGTAACTCGATTCCGTATACGAAAATTGTGCATTGCAGCGCTCGCAAAGAACGCAACGACGCTACTCCAGAAAAAAAGAAGCACGAGACAGACGCCCACAAGTGCTCCAGATCCTCCCTCCTTCCATTCATGGCTGCGTTCTTGACGCTCACCATGCCATGTGGTCAGGTTTACCACCATCATGTTCTGGCCGTAACCCTCGCTTGCCGCACCTTGTCGCCAAAATAACAGAGGCTCTGTAGCTGGGCCCAGTGTTGTTTGTTCGACGATGGGCCAACGGCGTTTTCTGACATCTCCCCATCTACTTCGTCTCCGGGTACAGTGAGACGTGCTTCTGGCACGACTACGTTCTGAGCTGCTGTCACCACTTCCAAGGCAAATTTTAGGATATATAGACTAGTTCTTCGGAGCGAAGGTTGCAGCGAATGTCAGTGTCCGGAAAAATGAAAAAAAGTATCCACTGCTGCTCCTAATTTTCCCGAAAATACACAATGACCACCCTGTGGTATTGTGTCTATACCTTTCATTATATAACCAACTAGATATAGCAGCAACCAAATGATAAATACGGCATAAACTGTAATGTTCTTTTGGTTCAGAGCTCTACACGTATTGTTCGTGGAAAGAACCAGCACGCCTCACACTCCAATTTTTCGCTTTTGTTAGTTCACTATCCTTGTCAAACAGCGCACACGCGTCCTCTAAAGCTAAGTAGCGAGGCTTAGAAAACGAACGGTAAACGACCTAAGTGAGGTCGTTCTAACTTTCTGTTAACAGCAGTACGCTAAGACGGAATGAGGAAATTAAGAACGAAGACCTCGGCTGTCTACTATAATGAAGCCGTCCCTAAGCAAAAACAGAACTATCTCGAAAGGCAAGTCACAAAACTGTTGACGCAGGTCGTATTAGCATAATAGGCAAGGAAACGCATTGCATCCGGCATCCGTACGAGCCAAAATTCGTTGTGACAACGCTAAAATACAACAAGCTTTCCGCGTATACATCAAAGGAAGGAAGAGCTATACATATGGGGTAATAGCAAACGACGCGACACAATCGATAGCGAGGCGAAAAAATTAGAGTGCATCTGCTGTTATGTATTTGTTGCGCATCGTTCAATGTGCAATGGGTTATTGAATTTCGTCTTTTTCTATTATTTCTCTTTCTTTGTAGAACCTAAAGAACCAGATAATGACAACCAACGTTTGGGTCAACCAGGTAAGTGCGCACATCACGTTACTCACATCGTACCTGCCTGTGAATTCTCGCTCTGCACGGCACAGAACTTGCCGAACAACTTATTGAGCGCCCATTGAGTACATGTCGGAACAGTATACATCTACAATATAGGTGACAATCAGATGCTCGTTGGAATACACCGTGTACCACAACAGCAATCACGCGCTATACATAACATAGGAACATACTTTTGTTTCTTCTTTTCTTTTTGTCGTTATGCTGCGCGTTATATCAAATTTATACAGTTATATAATACGAATGTCGTAATTCCAAATTAACGACAGAGCTGTAGCACAAGTTCCTCCGAAGTATCTAGCTCTTATGCGCTTCGTTGAAGTATTACGACCGTTTTTTTTTTTTTTTTCTCGCAACATGCATGCAGGTAAAACGTTCAGCTTGCACCGAAATTTGTGGCGATCGACACGCTGTTTGTTTAGAGAAATGGATCGTTATCTGCTGCGTGCGAACACTAAACATGGATTAAAATACATTGGGGCGGACAACAAAAAAGTTCACGTCTAGAGACCGTCACTAACCGTTCGGGCTTTTAAAAAAGATGCTTCAACACCATTTAGGTCGATCAGTCACGTAACTCAGTAACAAAAACCATCTCCAGTATATAGCCTTCCATACGTAACTGTTGTATGCATAATGCAGCATAACACTGGCATGTATTAACTGCATCAATGCTTACAGCCTTTGCTACCAATAGATGGTATAGAAATCCACGCCCCAGCGACGGCTGACTCTTCATAAGTACCAGAAATATATCGCTAAGGTTTTGATTTTACTGGCTGCAGGAGCCGGAAGTGATTGTAGAGCCGGAAACACGTCATGACTACCACGTTTTAGACATTAGCGATTAGCCTTCCCACTCCAGCACTTAACACCCGTAGCGTCAACGCACCATTGAATGGTTTTCCGCAGGAATGGTCGGACCACAAGCTCAAGTGGGACCCGCAGGAGTACGGGGGTCACTGAACTTACGTACCTGCGGAACAAATATGGCTCCCTGACATTGTCCTCTACAACAAGTGGGTCACACATCGCTAACCACTTAGTTTGCCGCAGCCCTGCGCATGCGTCGAATTTTAACGCGTAACGATTTAGCAGCGCACCTTCTCTCATGAACGCTATACGACTGCGCACAGTGGACTTAGTGCGCAATATTTGGAAGTAATCCCTTTGTTCCTTTTTTCTTTCTTGTGATCCGGGGATTTAAACTATAAATCGTTTTCGTTACTCTGTATTTATGGGTTTGTTGCTGCTGTCACAAGGTCTCTGCAGCTAGGTTGTTCCGATCACAATGCCCATCGATTCGTTAATAAAGTATGACGTTCTAGAGTTGGCACATCAACCTCTGTCGATGTGCTATGTCCACAAAAATAGATTTCTTAGAATGCTCAACTCAAAGGCTCGTTTAGAATGCGATTAAACTTGTAACAAATAAGCTCGTTTTAGAATGTCATATGCCAAGAAGGAAAGCCATCTTCCACTCAAAAGTGCCCGCCATAGTTGCATAGTGGATATGGCTTCGCGCTGCTGAGCTCGTGGCCGCGGCTTCGATGGGCGAAACTCGAATCGGGCGAAATGCAACAACGCCCGTGCACTTAGATTGAAATGCAAGTTAAAGAACTCCAGGTTGTCAAGATTAATCCAGAACTATAGGGCATGCCAATCAGATCATTGCTTTGGCACGTGAAAACCCCAGAATTTCATTTTTTTCCCTTCGAAAGGCTCTCTTGTTACATTTATGTCGGTTAGAAATGCCTTTATTTACGTAACTAAGGCGTAATAATATTGGAGCAATTCATTGTACGAGTGTTTTAAGAAAATTAACGTTCATCAAGGGTATGGAGACATGAGCCATATAGACAGTTCGAAGCACCCTTGCGGGTGTAAATTACTTTGCAGTAAAGGGATGGGAATTAGACTATAGGAAAACTCCTTTTCGAAAACGTTACTCCGCGTGAAAGACCCTGCGATAAAGCAAGGGTATGATGTTTCTTTCTTGACACCATTATCACACGGCATTTATGACGATTATTTCATGTGCTAAAATTACGCAATAAAGGGGTGCGCAATTAAAAAAAGTGTATATTAGGTGTGCATAATTTCGACCGAAACTGTCCGTGTTGTAGAGTCGAGCGAATCGTTGGCAGGCGTTTTATCTCCCGCTAATGCGCAGTGCTGACGGCAACTACGAGGTGACCATCATGACGAAAGCCATAATTCACGAGGACGGCCGGGTGGTGTGGAATCCACCGGCCATATACAAGAGCTTCTGCCAGATCGACGTGCAGTACTTCCCGTTCGACAAGCAGGACTGCTTCATGAAGTTCGGATCCTGGACCTACGACGGATTCCAGGTGACCTCAGCTAGTATAGACGTCCCGATTTATTTATTTATTTATTTATTATTTATTTATTTTATTTATTTATTATTTATATTTATTTATTTATTTATTATTATTTATTATTTACAGGATTGGAAATGTTGCCAACAAGCTGGCTTTTCCAAACTATGAGTTGTTAAATGAATGAAGGGTGATGACTGGCGAAGAGAAATATTTCAGCTATTTAGCTGCCACCTGTGATGTCCCAAGACTATGGCGCTCTCGTTTGAAACCACCGCCCCTTCCCTTCCAGTACGGCCGCCGATGAAAAAAGAAGTTCTGGAAGTGGACATAAAAGAAATTTTGGGTTGAGCATTTGCAGTGTAAACGATTAAATCGCAGAAGCGAAGGTATAGTTAACTGCCAAAGTTACCACGTCTGGGCCACTGGAACTTCACTTCCTAAATTATTCTGTATCAAAAATAGAAAACCAATAATCAAAACAAACAGAAAATGTGCGGGGGGTTACGCTCGTTGTAGACGTATGTAACGAGTTGGTACAGGCGGCGGAAAGGCGGCGATGTTGATGGTATCTTCTAGCCTCGTGCCGTACATTGAGAAGGTGTTGATCCCTTCAGCGTACCGACTCGAGGTAGCTGGCCAGAAGCTTCGAGAAAACGGTATTTGATCACATCGACCAATTAATTAAGCAACTGACTTCATCTGATCTCTGGCGATAAGATTATCTTCAATGTCCAAGCGTATGCACGCATGTCCAAACTCTTCCGCGCAACTATCCGGCCCCGAAGCGTGCCGGCCACACGCTCGACCAGTCCCAGCAGCTCCAGCCAAGTTCCCCGACTCCCTTGTTTGATCGTGCGCTTCACCTATTTACCGTGCGCCTCCCTTTCCGCGAATCCCGAGACACGCAAGGCCCATTCGAGAAGAACAAACAAGAACGAAACTCAGCGAGCAATACAGTAACAGAACAGACCCTCTTAACAGGCAGAAAAACAAGAGACCGTTGTGTCAGCGTACGAACTATGCACACGCGAAAAACTGCACACACGTGACGTTGCCCGTGCACGTTGCAACCTTTTCCACGCTTGTGCAATATACAATGCAAGGCCCCCCACCGAGTCCACAGCGGGAGCGCATTCACCTCAAACTAAATGAGCCCCTCGTTAAATAATTGCGCGCCCCGTTAACGCGAACGCTACACGCGAGCCCAGCCTTTGTCCCCAACCCCACGAACTCGTCGCGGTCAACCCGCACCGCAAGAACTGCCTTCGCGCCCACGGATCCACTCGCGTATCGCGCTCTGTGCTCATGGCGCCTCATCGACGTGACAAAGCCGTTCATGGCGGAAAAACCGCGAAAATTAGGACACGGTCACAAGTTGAGACTGAACGGCACAAGTGCTGTCTACCAACTGCTTTATTGAGGCGAAAGCATTAGATGGCTCATGGGTCGAAAATTTGAGCGTCCGGAAAGTTCAATGGCACCAAAATTCAGTGGCACAAAAATTGGGACTCGAACCCTCGACCTTTGGTGGCAGTCGAACCCATGACCTTTTGTGTTAATCAAGGCGATATTAATTAAGGCACAGTTAATAAGATATAGTTAATTAAGGTACTCGAACCAGGGCTTGGTGTTAATTCGAGGCCTTTGGTGTTGATTAGGGCGAATTATTTAGGCACAGTTATTAAAGTAAAGGTAGGTAAGGCACTGGAACCGACGACCTTTAGTGGGAGAAAAGTAATAGGAAGTAACAGCGCATGCGAATTAGAATGTCAAGTAATTTAATGAATGTCTCGTGAGCACGCAGGCTTTGGCCTTCATCCTCTTTAGCGTATGCTAAAGTGACTGTCAACTGTTTGAAGAAACGTAAGGAAGGGCATAGAAAGGGCTCATGCAGGGAACAACTGCTCATGCTCCGTTTGGTTGATACCGTTGACTTCTATCTCGCCTCCGACATTAAACGACTCCTCATACGTGCTTTTTTTCGCTGTGCAGGTGGACCTGAAGCACGTGAGCGAGATTCCGGACACGAACATCGTACCGGTGGGCATCGACTTGACCGAGTTTTACCTGAGCGTCGAGTGGGACATCATGGCCGTGCCGGCCATGCGGCGCGAGAAGTTCTATTCGTGCTGCGAGCAGCCGTACCCGGACATCACTTTCAACATCACGCTGCGCCGCAAGACGCTCTTCTACACCGTCAACCTCATCATTCCCTGCGTCGGCATCTCCTGCCTATCCGTCCTCGTCTTCTACCTGCCTTCGGACTCCGGCGAAAAGGTCCGTCAGTCATTTCATTAAGCATCGTTAAAGGCCGATCACCAGTCGCTTAATTTTGGTGGCTAATGAGAGTGAAGTTAGAAGTTGGAAGTCGGGAAAACGTTAGGGACTGACTGCGATGACACCGTCGTACCGCCAAAACAGTCGTAGCAACGCAAAGATACCTATAATAACTTCAGCGCGCAACTACAATTTCCAATGCAACAGTCCCGTCTCAGTTGTCGCAGACTGAACTACAGCCATCTTTATTGTCAAGTGTTCAGGCAGGAACTTAGGCAGTAGAGCTCCTCTAGATCCAGCGCTAGCCAATGAAGGCGACCTTTGCATGCATTTTAGGGTTAACAAGCAAAGATTTATTTTTTCCGTTTTTCCCCCGCAATAGTGAATCTGTTTCAGTAAAACGCAGCTGTTTCAGTAAACGTGCCACGCGTCTGCTTCGCTAGAACTGCTATAGAAGTTTCGCAGGCGCGGTTCTGATGCGCGTCAGCAGCACACACTTCCGGCGGCTTGTAGCAATAGAACTTCAATGCTCGCGCCTATCCGCTCCGGCGAGCTGATTGGAGGCGCAAAGGCAGATGGCACACCAATACGGCTGCACTTCCGGCTTCAAAAACGTGAAAAACGTGACTCCTATTTTTTCTTTCCCTCCATGGGTTTAGCAAGGCATTAGATAGATAGATAGATAGATAGATAGATATATAGATAGATAGATAGATAGATAGATAGATAGATAGATATAGATAGATAGATAGATAGATAGATAGATAGATAGATAGATAGATAGATAGATAGATAGATAGATAGATAGATAGATAGATGATATATAGATAGATAGATAGATAGATATATAGATAGATAGATAGATATTTGAAGCAGAGGAGGAAGGAGGAGAGGCCGGTCGGAAAAGTGTCTCCCGAAACTGCTACTCCTCACCGCAGTAAGGGGGAAAGACAGGTAAAGGTAACTGAATGTATGTGGTCCGAGCAGACACCGCGTTCTTTGAATGGTCCCCCCAGTGACAGGCTTTAAAACGCAGGTGTCGCTGTCGATATCGATCATGCTGTCGCTGACGTTCTTCTTCTGGTGCTGGCCGAGATCATCCCGCCCACGTCGCTGGCCATGCCGCTACTGGGCAAGTACCTGGTGTTCACCATGATCTTGGTCACAGTCTCGGTGCTGGTGACCATTGCCGTGCTCAACGTGCACTTTCGATCGCCGTCGACGCACCGCATGGCGCCCTGGGTGCGCCGCCTCTTCGTGCACCTCATGCCGCGTCTGCTGCTCATGCGGCCGCCGCAGTACCGCATAGAGGTGAGTGATACGCTCTACAAGGGCCTATTTAACGACGAGTCTTTGAATGTGGGCCTCGTTCATAAGTGGTCCAGAAAGTCGCAGGAGCACGAGTTCTTGCTCGAGCGCCTGATACGCTGTTCCTCCTCGAGTACACGTGAATTTATAAACACTTGCCTCTTCTCTCTAAATATCGCTCTCCTTTAACCTTCCAACATGCTGGGCATCAACTCGACATACCTTTCCACTTACTATATTCACCGGAGATCGTAGATGCAAGTGTGCTACGACGCGAGACATTGAAGAGGACATGCCGAGCACAAACTGAGACATAGCATACACGAGTGCGCACGGCATGTTGCGAAACTTTGTCCACCGCCTCGCGTTTATGTGGCACAAGGTGCACCTACAATGTTCTAGAATCAACCAACTGTACAGTTCTCGTTGTCGGAGCCGTCCAGTGACATGGGCAGTCAATCCGTTAGTTCCACGACTCCGTGCCACGGCGGATTGTTCAAGTGTAACGTTCGCATTAGGGAACAGAATTCTGCGAAGCCATTCGCGCGAAATAACGGTATACGTAATAATATGCAACGACGAAACCTTGAACAAAACTACTCAGTAGCTAGCCTATGCTAATTTCTTGGGAATGAAAAGGTTTATAAATTACGTCCCACCAATGTGGTTCACTAGAGTCTCGTCTTGATAACGCTGCCATTCACGGCTTTTGGCGAACGTGGCAAGTTGGCCTCCATGCTGGTATGATATTGAAGACAATGTCTTCCTTGGCAAGTTACCACCACGTTTCCGTATCGTTATATGTCTGTTTTGACCCGTTTCTAGCTTCCTTCGTGGCCCGATCCAGAAGATCATCATCATCATCATCATCATCATCATCATCATCATCAGCCTATATTTTATGTCCACTGCAGGACGAAGGCCTCTCCTTGCGATCTCCAATTACCCCTGTCTTGCGCTAGCGTATTCCAACTTGCGCCTGCAAATTTCCTAACTTCATCATCCCATCTGGTTTCTGCCGACCTCGACTGCTGCTTCCTTCTCTTGGTATCCATTCTGTAATCCTAATGGTCCACCGGTTATCCATCCTACGCATTACATGAACTGCCCAGCTCCATTTCTTCCGCTTAATGTCAACTAGAATATCGGCCATCCCCGTTTGTTCTCTGATCCACACCGCTCTCTTCCTTCTCTTAACGTTAGTCCTAAGATTTTTCGTTCCATCGCTCTTTGTGCGGTCCTTAGCTTGTTCTCGAGCTTCTTTGTTAACCTCCAAGTTTCTGCCCCTATGTTAGCACCGGTAGAATGCAATGATTGTACACTTTTCTCTTCAACGACAGTGGTAAGCTCCCAGTCAAGACTTGGTAATGCCTGCCGTATGCACTCCAACCCATTTTATTCTTCTGTAAATTTCTTTCTCGTGATCAGAAATAGCGAAGTCTAAATATAAGTGTCACTGGGGCCACTGGGTATGTACAACTGGGGCCACTTAGTACGTGATACTATGATGATGATGACGGTGATTGTGACGATGATGATGATAACTTATGAGAAAATTTTGGAAGGCGATTCAAGCTCTATTTGACGTCGATCAAGCTTCGTCGCTAGAGTGAGGCTTTGCAATAAATCATGCGGTTTATACACTATTCTCATGCCCAACTCGCCCAGGAAGACATTGTCTTCCAACGACTTCAACTAGACATTGAAACGCCTTCCAGCTTTTTTCGATCGATCATCATCTAGTATGCACGTTGTCCCGTGTAGACTTGGCGCACATACGCACTTTTTATAATGTCACTATCTCTTGCGCGCAATTCTTCCTCTCTCACCCCTTCTGCACGCTCGAAGCAGATTTCACTTCATTGTCACGAAGTATATGTGTGCGTTCAGTATTCCTAGTTCAAGTCGTTGACAAAGGACAAGTACACAGAAATAATAAAAAGTTCGCCCTTAATTATCATGACGCCATGCGCGACGCCTTGCTGTATCACCTTTACACGGAGGCTGTCGCTTTCTGCATCTGGTAGGGAGCAACTTCTAAGCAGGGTCCCCCCCCCCCCCCCCCCCCGCGCTTGCGGAAGCGCGGGAGATTTTAAAACGAGCAGGGAACTTCAGTATATGGGATTGTGGCTTCAAGGGGAGTCTGTCATTGGTTCGCAGGTGGACGAAGGTTCCTCGTCGTCGGCCAAGTCGGCACACCAGGGCAACGCGCACGTGGACGATTCTATGATCCTGCCGGAGCCACTGCTGTTGGCGCGGCCGCAAGGGCTGCGCAAGCAGACCCCGTGGTTGGAGATCAGCCGCCTGGGGACATCGAGCGAGCTATCCACAATGCCATGTTCATCGCGCAGCACATTGACAACAACGACGACTTCGAGAGCGTGCGTGTCTTTATATGAACCGCGTGTTTGTAAACGTTGTGACGGGGTTCTTGTTAAACGATGAGGCAGGAAAGTAGATGCCAGATACGCCAACTCTGCTTCTCTTTATACATACATACCTCCCACTTTTAATGATAATATTCGGTAGCAAACCATCGAAAATTTTCCTCAACATGTGCATCTTACTTTCGGATCACGGCTGCTTCGAAGTCAGTGCCGAGAGAGGCGGTATCAAGGCACTGTGCTTCGAAAGCTCGGCTGTCAATGTAATACTCCCGCAACAGCGTCTTCACAGGCACACGGCACAATTTACGTCCAAGGTAACACACACACATAGCCAACTTACCAACTGTTCTGCCACCGCGCGACGGGTTACAATGTTGCACCGAGCGCACGTTAAATCGCACCCGGGTGCGGTGCGACCTGTTCCTCACGCAACGCAACACTTTTGCCTGACTTCAAGTTGCGGATTCGAGGAAGTAGCTGAAAACGTACGAGGTCTGACCCATAAGTTTGTGCAGTACGTTTAAAATAAAAAAAATATTTCACAAATTTTTAGATACATCCGATGTGGTCACCATCTAAATACTCGTAATACACAGCGCGAGAACAAACACGGGGACGAATAGCAGACACGGACAAGCGCTGAACCTTTGTTCTCGCGCTGTGTATTACCAGTATGAATAACCAACTAGCCCAGTCACCCACCTTCTAAATACTCCCCGTTAGAACCGATACACTGGTTCCATCTGTTTCACGGCCTTCCCGAAAACGCTGGACCGACTTGAATACAGTTGTTTCCTTTAGGGCATCCTTTCCCAGGCATTTAGAAAAATTTGATGCATTTCTGCGCCACTCTTTCCCCAATTTCACAAGAAACTTGATATTAATCCTTTGTTCCGTCTGTTCGTCGATCTCAATCTCGACAGACTAAAAAGGGTAGCACAAAAAGTTCACGAATAAATTATACCTTGCCATGCCGAAGTCCGGCTCGTACGAGAAGTCGACCAGGTCCTTTCGAGTTGAAAGAGTGGGAAAGCGGCGCCGCTACACTCCCACTTTTTTGCTGACTCACTGCACGAACTTTGAGACAGGCCTCGTAAGGTGTGCTTCTGTGCGTTGCCCGTTGGCGGCATATCAATACCGTCAAGCCAGCAGCGTTCCATGCTGTAGCGTAACTAAAGGGTCGGCGTCTCTTTTGACTTCTGTACGAACCGTCTGCTACACCCCTTTGACTTTCTTTTGTCCCTCTGTGCAGATCCGCGAGGACTGGAAGTACGTCGCCATGGTCCTGGATCGGCTCTTTCTTTGGCTCTTCACAATCGCCTGCGTTGTCGGCACGGCAGGAATTTTCCTCCAGGCTCCGTCGCTCTACGACCAGACCGACCCCATCGACGTCAAGTTCTCACAAGTGGCTCGCCGGATGAAGAAGGATTATCCCTGGACAGATGTCTGAAGACCGCACGCACTGGGACGACTGGTTAGATCAGCTCACAGTGGGACAACACGACGCACTTTAGAAGACCATACGTGTTGCTTGAAAGCCCATTGATAATAGCATCACGGTGTGACCGACTAAGTTTCAAGAGTGGCGGGACTGACGATTTAGTTCCCACGCTCACCAACTTGACAAATTTATCGATCGTCCAAAAGTGAAGGAGGCCGTGACGACGCCTGACTGTACCTGCTCAAATGTAGTTCTACGTGAGAATCAAATTTGCGAATTTGCCCCCAAAAATAAGAGCAGTGTACTATATATATAGTTGCCCGATTCGCAGAATTCATATTAACATTGTTCATGAAGGAGTGATGTGATGACTTAGATCAGTACCCAATGTTGTGTTAATAAGAAAATATGTCATGCATTGTAAAAGATTGCAGTAACATCCCGCATAAGATCATGTATATGGAAAACAGCAAGGCAGCGTTACCAGAACCCAGATCGCAAGAGAATGGGTTGCTGGATATGCGTGTTGTGACAGTGATTGTTGAAAGAGAACTGCGAGAGTTCCAGACTTGTACATTCTGATCTTTGGACCTGTGCATCTGTAGGTGTCCTACCTTTGGACAGCATATGCTCTACCACTTTTAGTGCTCACTTTTGTGTAAAACAACACCGGAGAAAAAAAATGAATCGTGTTCCTACTGTTTTCTTTTGTATTTGTGCAATTTTCTCATTACACAGCAAGCAGGCTTTTAACTCAACCGCAGAAGCACGTTTCACGGCTCATGACTGAAACTATCACCAACAGTCCTATACCTTTCCCGTTCGTTCAGCAATACATTGGCCGGCATAATTAAGCAACACATTAGGTCTTTTTGATTTACCTATACACTCGAACCTCGCTATAACGAAATGACCTATAACTAAATAATGGATATAACGAAGTAAATGCAATTCCCCTTGACATTTCCAAGAGATACATGTATTTGAAACCATGTTATAACTCAATCAAATTGGCCTGCCAATGGAAAAACGAACTAGATTCGTCTCTGAAACTACAAAATACCAACCGTTGCGTACCGAGCATATCGCTTTTCGCCGGGTTCAGCACTCGTTCGGCGCGGCAGTTCAAAATTACCACGTCGAAAAAGCCGTTGAGCAACACTGGTCTTTCTTATACCGCCGCGCACAAGCTGCGGCGCGTGGCTGGCAATGCTTGGCGTGCCCTCCGAGATCGCAATCTTGGAGGCCACCCTATGCCGCGTCACGTATCGATGACGCTGCGCGAAAACGGTGCCAAGCAGGGGCAGTATTCTAGGGCGATTAATTTCGGGGATAAGTGTTTCTGGAACAAACAGTCACCTAGCCTGCTTGACGCAATCAGGTATGCTATACATGTTTTTCATTATAGCATTTTTGTATACATTTCCTCAACCTTTTTTTTTTTTTTTTCGTCCTCAAAACTTCTCTACCTTGTACCGCTACCTGTTCCTGTAACGGATCCGGTCGGATCAATCTCTCCCCGCATTTTTCCACCAATACTCTACTCTTGGTTTTCTAGAATGCTTACCGGTTGATACTTGCGTCCACTTTAAATCCGAGCGCTTCTGGAAGGCATACATTACCTACTGGTCTCACTGGGTGAATCCTTTTGCATTCCATTAGGATTGTTGAGTGGCCTCCGGATTTTCGCTGCAGCATATACATGCCTCATCTTGTTGCGAATATTTGCTCCGGTATGTTTCTCTCCTTAGGCAACCAGTTCGAGCCTCAAATACCAAGGCACTGCCCTCTGTGTTATCGTACAGGTTTTCCCTTCTAATTTCTTCCCATGCTTGTAATTCTACAAGGCCTTTTTAAGGCGAAAGCCTTAATGGGCTCATACCCACGGTCCAGTCGTACAAAAATTGTCATCATCAGCAATGGCTCATTCCTCTCATAATGCAGAGGCTACAATTACTCAGCAAAGCGAAGCGAACAGTGCGTACATTCATAGGAATCACGCATACAAAGTATGCGTCTAGTCGACTGGTTAAAAAAAAAAAAAAAAAAAAACGTGACCTCAATGGCCCTACCCCCCCCGTAAGCAAGCAAAAATGCAATGACTGATACCCCCGTAAGGCTGAGGCTACAAGCGCTCGGCAAAGTGAAGCGAACAGTGCATACTTTGATTGAAATCACCATACAACACACACAACAGCATACGTACGTTTCGAACCCCTGCTGAGAAAAGTCGTTGGCAGCTAAGCGTCGAAAACAAGCCGAAGAAGCCGAACTGCGAAAGCAGCAACGCGACGATGCGAGACGGCGCATTACCAAGTGTGCAGCAGGCTTTCGCCTTCACGTGTTTACAGGAGTGTAACATGCTGCCGAACTTTCCTCACTATTTTTTGTTTCCACGTTATCACTCGCCACCTAGCGGCCGCGCCGAGAACAAGCCGATCTAGGTTCAGGCTTGAAGCGAAACATGTTCTGTTACGACATGCAGTGAAAAGTTTCCTCGTAGTTCTCAAATCTGCGAGATGCCACAGCGCACAAGCCCGACGAAAAAAAAACCGCATGAAGTACTTTTGATGTGTAAATTATGCATGTTGATGTCGCTGTAGAAAGATAGGAACGCATCGTTTCTCGAAATAAGCAGGCGGCGCGCATCGGAGAGCGACATGGATAAGAACTTGAGCTTGGTCTCCAAATTCAAACATATGCCACCAAGCTGACTAACCAACAGTGGGGCCAAATATGCGACAGCATGCACGATCCGCTTGGCAGTAAGCGAATGCAGCAATTATTACGACACCTCATAGATCCCACCACCTCAGGCACACATCCCAACCACCACATAAGTAAACTCTTACACGCTCAAAAGACAACTTAAAGATGCTCTTTGCCGAACTTCGAGAAAAACACCTTCCCCCCGCACGCCGTTTCTCCACTCCCCAATACACAGGCATACCTAATAAACCGGACCTTACTGCACCGATCACAGAAGCCGAGGTGCGCCACGCGTTGGTTTATCACCGCACGACCTTCGCTCCTGGCCCCGACCACATTAATAACATAATCCTCCCTAACCTGGACGACAATTCTGTCAAGTCACTCATAACATACTTCAACCACTGCTTCAATACTGACACCCTTCCATCCTCGTGGAAGGATGCCAAAGTCATCTTTATTCCGAAACCCCACAAACCCCTCAACACATCCAACCTCAGACCCAACTCAGTCACCTCATGCATTGGCAACATTTTCGAACACATCATCCTCAACCGCCTCAATAAATATTGAGGACAACCTCTTTCCACCAGAGATGGTCGGATTCCACCGGTCCCTATCGTGCCAGGACGTTATGCTTCGCTTGAAGCACGGCTTATCTTGACACCCAGCCCTAGTCACGACACACAAGCAATTCTGGGTCTCGACCTTCACGAGGCTTTTAATAACGTGGATCATTGCGTCACTTCGGGAGCTAAACCTACTAGGGGTCGGCGAAAGGATCCACAATTACATTGCCGCATTCCTCTCCAACCGCACCGCGACAATATTTATTGGCGCGGAGCAATCCCCTACCTATTACCTTGGGAGCTGTAAACACCCCGTTAACGAGGCGCCAACGCCGGGCCAAATTCCAAAGCCGACTTATCAGCTTCCGAAAAAAAAAACCATGAAAACAAGGACAATTAATAATGGGCCCTCTGGTGCGCCTGCGAAGGCCGGTTGCGGTCCGAGTCATAGCCCAGTGTAGTCAAAACACAACATATATTCTTCAACAAGGCAGTTACATACACACGTGCACACTTCGGCTAGACATATCACAATACAATTAAGATGGGTATTAACAAACACAAGAAAATAATTAACGACAAGCACTAAGATCCAACACGTAAAGTACAAAATGAATAGGAACACTAAGTGTCCAATCGTATTCACCCGTGCTGGTCTTGAGCCGGACGATCTCGGCGTAGCTCGAGGCAAATCTCGAAGGAACTTCTTCCGGAAATGCAGACGCTCGATGAACTCGTCGACTAGCTTGCCGGGAATCCCCTTCTTCCGCAGACGGTCAGTCTTCACGTTACATCTCTTCACCGGCGCGGTCTGATCCCCCTTCTGATTACCGCACGGCGCTTTTAGATTTCACCGGAAGTGCTGGAACCTTCGGTTAAAGTTGGATCCCGTAGCATGGCCAAAGAATGGGAATCTTCTAGTCAATTCTCGCATCTCCGACCACCGCCGTCATAGCGTCGTCGAAAGGGGGGGGGGGAGGGTGACTCATCTTGTTGGCGCGCGCTTGGGCTTCTCGCTCTCTCTCTCAACTCGCTGTTTGTTCGGGGTCTGAGAGGGTGTTCCAGCGCGCACGCGCTCTCTCTCTGGTTACCATCGCCTTCGGGTAACTGGTGGATTCTTCCAGATTGCGTCGGTCGCGACGGCTGTTTGAGGCGTATGCGCGCTCCCCCTCTGTTGAAGCTGCCGTGGGGCCGGCGTGCTTCTTTCGCTGGCTTTCGTGACACATGGCGCGTGCTTTGATTACGCGCTTTTTTGTGACAGGAGCTATGGCACGCTCCAGCGGTCCGTGCTATCTCCCCTGCTCTTCAATCTCACCATGATCCACCTTGCACGCTCCCTTAAGGCCATCCCAGAGCTGCATTTCTCCCTATACGCAGACTACATCACCCTCTCGGTCAAAGGTGGTTCAGACGGTGAGATTCAAGTCATCCTACAGGCCGCCGCCGATAAGGTGGTGGCCTTGCGGCGCATGAATCTCGTCTGTTCTCCCGAGAAATCGGAAAACCTTTTCTTTCCCGCCCACACCGGCAAACTTGTACACACCCCACATCCATATCCTCCTCGGCAACACACATGTCCCCAGGGTAGACAAGCTCAGTGTTCTCGGTCTGCTATTCAGAGCAATCGACACAACGCGCACACCCTCCAGACTCCAATCCAGTCTACAACACTCTGCTCCTCGGCCGCGTGTCCAACCGACACGGCGGTATGCGGGAAAATGATCTGAGACTAATACACCCTCGGTCATCACAAGGTCTCTTACGCACGCCGATACTTACACTCAGAAAGGAGACTGATCAGGTCAACACCCTCCTTTGTAAAATCTAAATTCTCCCTAGGCCTCCCACAACGCACATCCACAGAACGGCTCATGAAGACCGGTACCTTGAACACCTCGACTAGCTCGTGGAAGCCCTCTCACCTCCCAATACACCCCCTTTCCAAATCGAAACCGGACCACAGATTCTTAATTCCTTAGACATTTTCCACCTCTCTCACTCACCCTAAACACACCATTCCATACCATATATACGCGATCTACATATACCACCACTCCCTAAAAACATGCACCCTATATATCACATCCCACACAGGAGGCAAAGGCCAAGGCCCTACACAGAAATTCTCATATTCAACAAGACGTGCTCTATGTCGACGCCGCTAAATATAGCACTGGTTCCAAATATGCCCTCTCAGTAACAAATTTGTAGGGCTAGTTAGCTACGGCTGCCTCTGTCCATGCTTCTCCGGAGGCGGCGGCCATAGGCCTGGCTTTCGCTATACCAAATTCCTCCGTCATTGTCAGCGACTCAAAAACAGCCATCGCAATTTCGGAGCGGGCAGGTTTTCAAGGCAAGCCCTTTCCCTAACCCTCTTTCATCCTCCCACCAAGACATAGGCCCGATTTGGACCCCCACAAGCGAGTCTCGGCGGCAACGAGGCGGCTCACGCCAGCGCCTGAGGATTAACGGACCGGGCACAGGCATTAGGCGAGTCGCAAATCGTTGCTTTCGAGGTCGTTTCCGCACCAGATCGCATTCTCACATTGTGCACATTATACACTCGATCGTCTGGCATTTCCTCCCTTGGCGCGTAATTCTCCACGCAAACGCAAGATCCTGTGGTGGCAGCTAGAGACTCGTACCTTTCCCTCTCCTCACTTTCTTCACGTAATTCACCCTCTCTCTCTACCCTTCTCCGGCCTCCCACTTCTGCTCAGCGGCCAAGGCCAACCTCAACCACATTATGTGGGGATGCCCTTAACACCATTCATTACCCCCTCCCCTTAATAAGTGCATTACTATAAGTGAGGAGCAGTACGGGCTGCCTTGCGCAGATCCAGGCCCGACGTTCAAAAGGCTATCCTGCGGGGCTATTCTGTAAGAGTCCACCTAGTGGACTGTCCACTTAGGCTGTCGCCATAGGCTGCCGCTTCACGAGCGCGAAGGTGCCAGCCCACCTTCGCGCTCGTGAAGCGGCAGCCAATGGCGACAGCCGAAGTGGACAGTCCACTAGGTGGACTCTTACAGAATACCCCCCTCCCCCCCGGTGTGGGCTGAGAGGGTGGCGGAGGACTACCTCGAGCAGACCCCTCTACCCCACTGGCCTTTCCTTTTAAAGGGTCCAAACCACGATATGATTATGAGGCATGCCGTAGTGGGGGACTTCGAATTAATGTTAACCACCTAGGATTCTTTAACGTGCCCAAGGTACACGGGCGTTCTTGCATTTCACCCCGACCTAAGTCAGGCCGGGATTTGATCCCGCGCCCTCGGGCTTAGCAGCCACTACGCCACCACGGCGGGTCTGGGGTGCTGCTGGTTCATTTTAAACCCTTCACGAGATGAGTTCTTCCTGGTGAGTAGACCATTGCTTCATATATCATACGGGCGTTTCAAATCGCGGTGCGTACTTTAGTTTAAGCAGGCGCTTGGCAGGAATATTCTCGGTGAAGTACTTTCGTCCGCAGGCATGATAACTGGTAACAGTGAACGATAGCTAACTCAGAAGACCTGAAGTAGGGTCATGACACGTTATGCGGCGAGGCGATATCGTTTGATAACAAGCTTTTAGTTTTGCGGTGTAAGCAGATGATGCTGTTTACTCATTCAAAGCGGCGAGTTATCTGTTCACTTGCTCGCGAGAAATTTAGGAGCAAATGCAAACCGCGCTTGTTCCAGCTTTGAAGCATTCAACCTGCTCACAGCGAAGCTACGAGGGGAGATTAAAGAGTTCTGCAACTTGGCTATAACCAAATATCTGACAGTGATCTCTCTCTACCTTTGTTTAGGTCATCTCGACAGCCTAGCAAGGTCTGAATATCAAGCCTTCCAGTTCGTTACTTGGTCTGCAGCAGTCCGTCAAACATGGCGCCCTACCACGATTTCAAGCTCGAGTACCGGAGCGTTACCAAATTTTTTTGCAAAGAAGGAAGTTCCGCCAACTAAATCCACAGTAGGATGGTGACTGTGTATGGCAGTGAATGTCATTCATATGCTACAGTGACTGGGTGGTTCAATGAGTTTAAATGTGGCCATGTGCACGTGGACGACCCAAGGTCAGGGTGGCCGATCACTTCAAACGATTTGGACCATTCAGCCTCAGCAGAGAGCCTTATCATAAATAATCGCCGAATCAAGGTGCCCGAAGTTGCCGGAGAATTGAACATTTCTTATGGCAGTGCTTTCATTATCATCCACAATGATCTGGGTAGGTCGAAGGTTTCGGCACGATTGGTGCCACGGAACCTCTCAGCGCAAGATCGACACCCGCGTGCCTTCATCAAGGCAACTTTTGCACCGCTATTCAAGCGACCCAGAAATTTTCTGTCCAGCCTTGTGACTGGGGATGAGACATGGCTGTATCATTGGGACCTAGAAACAAAACAGCAGTCTGTGCAGTGGAGGAATTCGGGGTCCCCTCCCCGAAAAAGCTCAAGACCCAACGCTCAGGGAGGAAAGTGATGACACTTTTTTAGAACGCAAAGGAGTATCTTGAAAACATAAGACAGTTACAGGCAAATACTACGCCAACGTTCTTCGAAAACTGCCTAAAGCCATCGTGGAAAAACGCCAAATATTACTGACAAGAGGTGTCCTCCTCCTGCACGACAACGCCCCGATTCACAGGTCTCGTGTTGCCCAGGCTGCCATTCGAAAGTGTGGTTTCGAACAGCTGGATCACCCACCCTACAGTCCCGACCTGGCCCCGAGTGACTTTTATTTATTTCCGAATGTGAAGAAACACCACGACAAGGGAACAAGGTTTGATGACTTCAACTCTCTTCAAACTGCCGCAGAGGAGTGGCCTCGCAACCAGGAAGTTTTTTTTTTTTTTGCAAGGTATCAAAAGCCTTCCAGGAAAATGGGAGAAGTGCATTAGTGTGAGGGGAGATTATGTTGAAAAAAATTTTTTTTCCAAGGTCTGACAGTCTTCCCGATATGCGAGTTGCAAAACTTTTTGATCACCCCCCGTAGTTTGCTTTTAGACACTGTGCACGGAGCTTAATTCCGTTACAACTGGTCAATTCAATTCCAAGTCATGCATTTACACTTATGCAAATGACTTTGTTCAACATTAAACCATCGATAAATTTCGTAAACCTGTTGAAAGAAGCACAACTTCGTCCGATTGGTTGTTATTCCCTTCACACTGTCTCAATTTTCACCGGCCGGGGTTTGAGACTACCTACAGGCAGCGGTGTCGGTTGCATTCTTAAGCCCAGCCCTACTTCCAATACTGCGACCAACAAACAAGAGCCAGTCATCGGACCCAGACGACCTAACCACACGGATCAGCGTACGAAAAGAAAAGGTACACCCCGACTCGCACGCAGCACTCTCATTTGCTTTTATCCCAAGGGACACTGACCAGGTAACTTCACAGTTTTCTCTCGTTCTATCAGTGCACAATATGCATATTTAGCTTCTGAAAGGACAACAGACGTTATCGTTCATATATTGTGGGATGCTATGCGATACACTGCAACACGAGTCGCAGCACAGAATTGCCTATGAAGGTCGAAAATAGTCAAGTATCTTACCTGTAACAGTGCAGCAATGCCGTGCACAAGTGCTTGCAGCTTTTGGAGAGGCCTGATAGGCACAAACACTTGCCTTCTCAATAGCAGGCTTGCTTGAAAGGCTCTTGTCTTTATAAAAATCTCATATGGCTCGCCGAGCAAGCCGCACGTCTGCACGCACAGTGCAATTATTTCTGCGGTTTCATCATTGAAATCCTTCAGACCAATTATTATAAGGTAACTAAGCAAGGATCCTTTCGGCTCACCTCAATTCGACACAATAGAGAAACTTGATCACAGCACCGAGCAAAAGAACCGGCATGACACTGGATATCGTACCCATCTTTGATTTTTTCGACAGTGTTGCCAGCACAAGTTGCTAATGAAACTATCCAAAAGTCATGGAAGTCACTCCGGACCGAGAATAGGCACCGGCGGCCGTCGTAAGGAGCCAGCAGCATGGCGGCGATATGCTGGCGAACAGTGTCGCGAACGGCAGCTGCCAAAGCACTGGCATGTGAAGCAGACAACGGACGAAGGCGCTCGGTGCTTCCAGTGATTTGGCACAGCGGGTTTTAAGGGCTGACGCACCGGAAAACGCATTTTCGTGTGTCTGCTTTTGAGAAAGGTCGTCACTTGTACGAGGCAGATCACATTCGTGGCATCAGGCAGTACATAAAGCAGAAAACGAGCGCAAATTGCGATGCAAATGCACCACGCGAACGGAGCTCACCGTGGCAAGCTAAGACGTGGAACTCCAGCAGTTATATTCCAAATGTTATTTTGCTTTGCGCTTTAACATTACCGCGTATCTGATCATGGAAATATGCGAATGACACAAAAATAATGGACAGAAAAAAAAAGGAGACATACGTCTTCCTTATTCTGTTTCTTGAGCTGCTTCGCCGATCGCACATGTGTCAGTAACTTCCCGCTCTCTGTCCGTTGTAGTTCTTTTATCTTTGCAATGCTTCCCCATTCTTAATTGCTTATAAACTAGCCCAATCTTCAGTCACGGCCCATTTTAAATAGCTTAGCACGACGGGAGCCGTCGGTGGCGGTGAGTGTGAACACGCCACTGCGCTGGCGTTCGCCGTCGATGCACAGCACAGTCGTGTGACGGACGCAACCAGAGTTGGGAATTGCTAGGAACGAAATCTGACACACTGATAAGACGGCAAAATGACTACAAATCTGAGTGTTCGCCTTCGGTACCCAAGCTCCGGAGCCGTTACACTGCGGAGGCGAAGACAGGCAATTGTGGTACACGAAGCTCTTGCATATGAACAGCTCTTTTATTAACGTTAGAACTACATCATAGCACATCAGCGTCGGAAATGTACAGTGCCTAGCGATTGAAGCGCTGACAGCGCGGCTGCCGCCGTTTTTTTTTTCATGCCACAGGTGAGCGCCGTGGGAACAAATGCACTCATAATATGTTGCAAAGGTTCTCGCTTTCACTCTACACCACAATGCTCAGTTTGGTGTCCCCAGCGCTTACAGTCAGTGCAAAAGCGCTGGCGACCATGCGATTCGAGTATCGCGTTTCAATTGCCGAGCATTGAACGCGCTGTTGCCTACAGACTGCACATATACAGACTTTCCGCCTGAAAAAGGCGATGCCGCGATGGACAACGGTTAAATTGAATGGCCTAACCAGCTTAAGTCATGTTTTAGTAACTGTTTGTGCACCCAAAAACGCAACATGTTTGATCATTTTGGGTTCACGGCAGCGCCTGCTGCGTGCGGCCCAGCCGCCACATGTCATTACATTCGCGGCGCCTCCGCATGAAGGCGCCACCGGTCCAAATTCATCCCGCGCCCGGTGCCTATACCGCCCCAGTGGCGTAGTCGGCGCACCATGTTGCATACCACGTACCGCTGACATGACGCCTTGTTCACATCGCAGCATGCTAGCTGTTCCCTTCAACCGCGTCACCATTTTGCCGGTTTCCTGACAATATGAGGGAACCAAAAAGCAGAAGCGAAAGATCACATTGGAACAGGAGGAGGCTATCGTAAAGGCTATCGCGCAGTAAAGGGCAATATTCAATATCGATAATATTGGCTCCCCCTTCAACTTCAATATAAAGAGGTTTGAGTGAACTATCTGAACGAACTTATTTTAAAATCGTGGTGTGGCACCTGCAGGCCTTATGGCCTTTGCAAACTGAGGACTAGTGTACTGTACTTCCTGAATAGTGTGGATTTCCTCAAGACATGAAAGGATAGTCACATTGCAACTATATAAAGCTATTCAGCATATAGTGCTGTGTGGCAAGGACGATAGCAGCCCTTGTTGGATTAAAACTAAGCAGATACAACAATTGCATGAAAAACTGTCATTTGTTTAGGTTGCACTACTTTCAATTTTGAAATGTGGACTCCTAATTGTGTGAAAATTAGGAGTCAATGCATTTTGATATGAATCAATGTCCTTGCTATTAGATTCGAGAATTCACTATTCAAATCTGAAATTCATTTCAATTCCAATGCAAGGGAGGGAGGAAGACCGACACATGTTGGTACTGTTCGGAATGATCCTGCAGCAGGAGAGCTGCACTTGTAGCACAGACCCACAGTTTCTTTAGCCAACCCAAGGGGCAGATAACTTCTGTTGAATTCCCAGTTATTTAACAATTCCTTGCTTTTTGGCAGCCTACAATTTTAGTCTCAATTTACTAGGCAAATCTATTTACTATTTGGCCAGTCACCATGTTTCCATCCCAACAAAACAATGTGCAGTGCTGTAGTATCACATTTTTCTCTGTTGACCATATGCCTGGTAACAGTATAACATGCATGTATCAAGCAATATAATTCATGCTTTCTTAACAAGCAGATTCCATGCAATATGTTATATTTAATTTTGTATTGATTATAGTATTTCAGTATTTGGATATCCCCAATTTTATCCAATGCAATGGGAAGCATGAATGCAAGGGCCACTGGAAGTTTTCATACCACACCTATTAATTGTGCACATTAGCACTACCATGTCGAAAATTCGCCTTGTATGACTATTTTGTCCCCACTGCCATGGTCCTAACTAGCAGAAATTTCTTCGACTCCTTGGCACTGAGGCAGCAATCAATATCAAGGCAGCAAGACTGTCCATATGAATGAAAAAAATCATCTGCTGTTTTGTTCCTGCAGTTAAACACCAGGAAGATTCTTCACTGCTTAGCATAGAGGAATGAACTCATATTTATGTAATTACTCTAATTACTGCCTGAATATTGATCAGCTGTCACACATGCACAGCAAGATCACCTTGTGCGTGAAGCCTGCAACATCAAAAGCCACACCAGCATTATGGCTGAACCAGACACTGTAGGGAGGTTGCACATTGTGCCCAGCATCACCAAATTTTAAGTTCAGGCAGGAAAAAAAAATAGGCTTGTAAATGTACTGTCGCTGTTGGGTTCACCAGTGTGTCAGCAGCAAAGAAATATTTTGTGCAACTGAAAAAAAATGTTGGTTCGTGCTCCAAACCAAGACTCCGAGCCACAGTTTCAAAGCCTGGTATAATTTTTATTGGCCTACTTGACATGGGTGGATGACTGGCTCTGGCTATGAGAAGCGGAGCGGCGTCGACGGATCTTATCCTATCTGCCTCTTCTCTTGGCTTCCTTGGCCCTCTGTGCCAGGAGGCGGGCGTAGTCGGCGCCTCCTCCTTACGCTTTTGGGTGCGCCTCTTCTTGAGAGCTACACGGCGACGCTTGTGCTGCAGCATGGCCGGCGTGATGAGGCGCTGGATCTTGGGCGCTTTGGAGCGTTGCTTCTTGCCCTCCTTCTGGGGCAGTGGGCGGCGCACGACGTACTGCCTCACATCATCCTCCTTGGACAAGTTGTACAACTTGCGGATCTTGCTAGCCCGCTTGGGCCCGAGACGGCGTGGAAGTGTCGTGTCAGTCAGGCCTGGTATTTCCTGCTCGCCCTTCTTCTTGACCACCAAGCTGATGACACTGAGGTTGGAGTCAACAATGCAGCCGCGCACCGACTTGCGCTTGCGCTCGCCAGTACGCCGTGGTCGGTAGCACGAGTGGCCCTTGGACAGGAGCAGTCGCACACGTCCAGCAGTCAGCACACCCTGCTTCATGGGAAATCCCTGCTTGTCGTTGCCTCCAGAGATGCGTACTACGTAACCCTGCAAGCCAAAGGTGCATGAAACTTAGTGCTATTCAATTTCAAAGCCCAACCATGAACCCACAGAATATCACACGATTCACAAGCAATTGGATAGTTATAAAGGCATGCAAATTGTAATGTATTTCTTGAGTGTTAAAAAACAAGTTTGAAACATTCTCAAGAAAGACCATACTGCATCAAAGAAAAGGCTTAGTTATCTGGCTCGTAAAGCAAAGGAATGTGCAAAATAATGTACACAGGCTTTGTGTGTTGTGAAGCCATTCCAAGCAGTTTTTGCAAATTCTGTTATGACCATGTCATGAGCAGCATGTCAAGTAACTTTTAGCTAAATTTGAAGAACTTAACTGGCTTCCTATTTTTCATAAATCAGGTTAATTCCACCACACAAATTCAGCTATGCTAGTTTATTGCAAGGTTGTGTGCAGTGCAGAGATGATTACTGCGTAGGTTTTGCAAGTGATAACTGGGCTGGGATAAGGTAAAAATATTTTATTCCGTTATTCCAAATCCACCAATAGCCCTCCATTATAGGACAAAACGGTTTGGGCCCCACTCATATGGGCTGGGAACGAGCAATTTTGGCCCATCACAGAGGGCTGATGGTGGATTTGGAATAAAAACAGATTGGAAATTTTACATTATCCCGGTACAGGTTTCTTTGCATGGCATTTGGTGGCCAGATACTGTACAATATCCCTAAAGTGATTTCTGAAAAACGATAAAGTCCATGGTTCGACAGCACCATCCCCATATTCAACCCTCCAACCTCAGATATCCATGATAGCACGATCCTTGTGCAGTTCTCAGAAATAGTATTTGCATCCATCGCACATCCAAGAAATTTTCATAAAGGAGACAAACACTGCTCCCAACCATGGTTGCAATTTACAGTGAGACCAACAGTTCAGGTCTGCACCGCTTTTCATACAATCTGGCAGTGAATGTTTGTCTCCTAGCTGCCTGATCAATAAGGTTTAAAGTCACAAAGCAGCACAGGGCTATGTGAGTAGTGGAGGGGTTCGAATTATCTTTGATAAATGGCAGTTCAACACAACCAAATGTTTGACGACATGCATTTTTGCACCCACTGAAACATGACCACAATGACAAGTAATCCAATCTGCGACCTTATGCTGCACAGAACCCCATAGCCACTGAGCAAGTATGCCTTAACTGTTCTCAGGCATAAAAATGTGAAGATGCCATAAACTCAAATCTAAACCCACTTACAGTTGAATGCCTCAAAAATGAAATGTGACCTGTCTAATGAAGGATTCTGTATGTCCTGGCCTAATTATCTTTCACGTGTATTGTGAACACGTTTATAGTGAAGACCAGTACAAATCTGCTTGCACAACGAAAAAAGTTCAGCATCCCTGACGTCGCTACCACTGCTCCAGACTCCACTCGTGTGCCCACACAACACAGACCACACCCGAGGTTTCGTACTCAGCAGTAGATACGCCGCCCTCCTTCACTTAATGCAAAGAAAGAAAATTAAGATGTCACTGAGTGGACGAACAAGCACTGACGAGTGGCACAGCATGGCCAGCTGGCAAAAACAGCCACTTTAGGCACAACGACCTTCCCATTCCCACTTGGCAGCAGCAAGCTATAGGAACTAGCTGTGGAAACCTACACAGGCAATAGTGGCATACAATGCTCTACAGCTGTATGTTGCATAGCTCCTTAGTTACGCTGCATAGTGTGTCGTGAACCTAGATGCCATAAAGTCAGCTGGAGTCGCACATTCTGCTGGACAAAAAATTCCTATTTCTTTCACTAACCCTCTCTAGAATTCATATTAAATGTTTTCTTTTCCTGAACATGCTTAGTCTGCCCTAATGTGAGTGGTACAATGCATGATCTTTACAACGTAACCCGTTTATTCAATTTTCGAGGTCCCAAGCGCGCGGTTACAAAGGCATGCGAATTGTAATATGTATTTCTTGAGTCTCAAAAAATTGAAGTACTAAGAAAATGGTATTCACACAAAAATGGGCACAGCATGGACACTCATGCATAGCTTGGTCCCGAATCAGGCAGAACGAGTCCAACCAAACTACACGAAGTAGCTGTGACATGTACAGGAAGCTGTGGCTTTGACAAAATTTAGTGCACTAGTTACACTGCTAACACTAATGATTGAATGCAATAGTCACACTGTTTACTAGTAGCAAAGCTTGCCGTGGCATCAAAGATGCCACATTGAAGCACCACTCACAGCTTTCACTGCAGTTTGAAGTAAACTGATTATGGAATAACCTAAGGCAAAAGGCTTGCCATGCTAGCAGCACACACAAACAGTTTTGACACCAACATCACATTCCTGCAAGTCATCTGCATCTCTTACATACACATGCACAGCATTTCTGCCATTTATTGAATGTGTTGGCCAATTGCTGATGACCAATCACAATCTTTAAATGACTTATGCAATGCTTTCAGAATGCCTGGCTTTTTTTTTCTTTTTTTAAATTTTGATTTCACCAGGCCCTACTGTGTGTTTTATATGCATTTTGGCTGGGTGCAGCCACCAAAGTTGGAATTCGCAACTTAATCTTTCGAAATGGGGCACTTCCCGTTTCATGTTGCAGCTAATCAATTGCATTCATAGATGTCTGCCAAGAAATCCAAACCGAGGTGATGAATAATAACTTAAACAGGAAAGTATGAGTTGATGCCAACACTGCAGATCATCTAAGAACTGCACTTCCACTTGGCACAGTACTGTACCGATATTCAGCACCTAAAACGCTCTGGTGAAGCTCTAAGTCAAATATCCTAACACTAAATAACGTATTCAATTAGCCTGACGGCGACGTTAGCGTTCACCTTGGTCACAATACTCTATTATAGGCATGGCCGAGCACAACAGTATCAGCGACAATATACAGATACGACGGATTTAATTTCGAGCAACACCCAAATCAGACGAATGTCAGCTGCATATCACATGGCTTAACATTTTGCTCCGAATTGGCTTCGACGGCTCACTGCGAATAAGTTAAAGGTTTTATCCCGCCCAGAACACACTTCCATTAAGCAAACAGCGCAATTTCTGAGTGTGTGAATCGCTTACCTTCCATTCATCGCCGAGAGCGTCGGCCTCAACTTCCTGGCCCATACGCTTCTCGTAGAAAATGCGTACTTTTTTCTCATCGTCAACTTCAATGAGCTTCTGGCAGCCAGTGGCTGGATAGATGTTTGAGCTAAACGGTAGAGGGGGAAAGAAAGAAATAAGCATACAGTCATCAAACATTGGTACGGTACAGTAATGCCCAACAGGTCCCTTACGTCGGCAAGCGTGACACTTAGCTCATCTGAGAAAGACAATCTGTATTCGCTATCGGACACAAATCTCAGTATTTGTTTTGTTTTTTTCGGCAGTAAAGCGACTACCTTGACATAAAAATTCCAAGCATTGCTGGGCTTGCTTAAACCAACGTCAACACACGTCCGGCACTGACCTGTCCGCAATCCGAGGAATCACCGTTTTAAACAACCAAATTCACACACATATTTTCTGCAGTTCAGACTACGTACATCCATGAAAGCACACAGATTAGTATTTCTCATAGAAACAATTTTACAACATTAAAATATTCTAAAGTCTCACCTTCATCTCGCTAGCATTCACGCAGAACGCGAACCCAGACTCGGAAAGGAAAGACCCTGCGTTTACTTTTCAGTTATCAGCACAAAAAAATATAAAGAGGGCGCTAGCAATCTCATAGTTATATAAACAAATACGCCTATGTTTAGGAACTTTGCGTCTTTACTTAAATGTTTTACACAAGAAAATTACTATTCTTATTAAAGACAAGCAATTATTATAATTAGTTTTAAAGCATTATTTGAAACTAGAATTGCTAGAATTGACAAGGAAATGGTTGCACGGTTGCATACAAGACACGTTGATAATAATTATGATTGTAGGTTATGCTATTCATTAATGAGCGAGCGTACTGAAAGTACTGAGAGTTTTTGGTGCAGTTTTATGAGTATATATAATGCCGCTATGCCGCACTCAACTTTTGTTGGCGAGGCGGCTCCCTGGTGGACGCTGCTGCAAGCCTGCAAGTGACAGACTTCCGCTGTCTCGGATGCACGGGAGCGCCGTGTTGATTATTTATGTTGGATGTTCACTGGGGCCGCATTCTGAATCATAGCGCTATTATTTAAGAAGCTGAGTAAAACCCGCGAGCTGCTTTATATAGGTGTCTGTGGCTTTTCATCAGAGTTTCAATTTGCGTTCTCCTTTCGCTCATCGTGACCCGGACGCTGGGAGATCTCGGCAGGGGATCTGCCGAAGTCCATGGTGGTGCTTGCTGAGCTGTTTGCCTCTCCGGTACTCTCGGTTAGGAACGGACCGCGATTCGTATGCGTGCTCCGTTTGACAGCTGATGCTGGACAAAAGGGCGACCGTGCCTTCCGTGACGCGCGGCCGCCCCAACGGTGTGGCCAACAGGTGATGGAGGCTGTCGTGCTGGTCGTCTACGGCGGAGTTGTGGGGTCCTCGCATTGAGGCTTATCGCCATATTGGTGTGCAGCTCTTCTGAGATGCCACTTAGCGCGTCGCGCCATGGAAGAAACTAAGATCATCTATCACATCGACGACGAGGAGACCCCGTACCTCGTCAAGGTGCCCTTGCCGCCGGAGCGCGTGACGCTTGCGGACTTCAAGAAGGTCATCAACAGGCCCAACTTCAAGTCTTCTTCAAGTCGATGGACGATGATTTCGGGTAAGCCAGCTTCATGGAAAGACTTCCGAGTTCAGAAGATTAAAGAAAGCACGCGTGCAGTGCACGTGAGCACCTGCCGCCCATAATTCCGTGACTACGGGCCCGCTTCGGCGTTTGCTTTGTTGTCTGCGCTGCCGCCGTTCGCCCCTGGACGTGTTGTTGCTGCACAAGTCGCGACTTCGGCCGTGCACCTTGGTCAGAATCGATACCTGGTAAACCGCGCACGCGACAAGTTTTACTCGATGCTGGACGATGCAGTGCGGAGAAGCATTCTTGTACATCTGCATGACCTGCTCGCGTAGGCACTTCGAAACTGCCGTCGTGACAAACGGTTCTCTCAGCTTCTATTGCCACAAAATACACGAAAAGGACAGCCAAACTTGCCACGCTTGGCAGTGATTAGCTGTACGTTTCGCCTGTTCCTGTTAATGCAATCGCATTTACCGGTGTCACACGGCCTTTCGATCGTGATTGAGCCCGATCCCGATCGAATTCCCCATCGCGATTGGCTCCCTCCGCAGCTTGCGCAAAGGAGCCAATCACGACCAAAAAAATTCAATCCCGATTGGGCTCGAGCGTGATTCTACTTACTCAGCACGACCTTTGACAGTTAAGCGTTCGCAAAAGCTTGGTCTAGTTTGTGCCTACACGCACAGAACACATTTAAAATGAGGAGTGGGGGAGTCAGTACACGGTCCTGGGGGAGCAGGAGCTGCCCTTTGAGACACTTTCTATTGTCCTCGACCTTAAGCCTTAGAATCACAGATCTTGATTCGAAGCAAGAAAGGTGGACTTGACGTAATATGGCTTTTGCTTCTGTTTCCTGATGCTATGGGTCATACTAAGAAATGACAGAATTTTTGCATAAGAGGTACACCTGCATGTGAGTATACAGAACAAATGTTGACCACATTGGGTCCTCTAAGTAAAATTTTTCTCCAGTCAGATTTTCTTTTTGTAACTTTTTTTTTTCATATATGCATGTTTGTAGAATTTAAAGAGGTTGCTGATATGCAATTCTGCTAACCATGATAGATGAAGGTGCAGTAGCATTTGCTTTTGTGTGACTGACTTATAGAAGGGGAAAGAAATGTATGTGGTGGTGGCATCTAATACGGGTGTCATGCTGCACACTTTTGATCGTGATCAAGGCCGATCTAGATCGAATTTCTTGGTCGCGATTGGCTTCTCTGCTCAATCTGCAAAAGGGAGTCAATCGCGGTCAAGAATTCAGATCGGGATCGAAAGTGGCGGTGTGCCACTGGTATAAGTATACAGTGAAGTGGAACACTGTCATTGAGTCACAGTCGCAGTATTATTCTTGGTTTATGCTGCAATAAAGGAGTGGCCAGTGACCACCTTGGCCAGCGAATTTCAGTGATGGTTTCAGCTCCAAAGTCGAATATAATGACAAATTGATATTTTAGAATGCTCAGCACACCACCATTTCAACTCTAGTCTTCACGCACATGCTTTTTTCGAACAGTTATTTTTGGCCTAATTAGTCTGGTGCAATACCCTAGTCACACAGGGCACTTTTGACCTTGGTTCATTCATTTCCACAGCTTGGGCAAAGAAATCTATCACGATTGCGAGATTCATTTCTGATCATGCTCAATCGCAATTGAAATTGTCAGTCTGACGCCAGTAGAGCAGCAGTGGTGTGTCCTGATGCCCTGTTGTGCCTGTAGTCTATGGGATTCATATATAGTGTAACTGCTAATGTTAACTTTTATGCTTAATTTAACCGGCCCTAATTAAACTGCATTCTTGATGTAGCTTTAGAATTTTAGAAGTGCATATAAGAAGACATGAAGGCATCTAAAAATATTAATCTCAGCAATACTAAATTTGTGCGACCCAATGTAGTTCTATGTCCTGTTAAAATTTGTTGTTCTAAATGTATGCCTCAGTGTGCCTTTAAACCAAGAAATGCAACATCCATTGTTAGCATTAAGCACACAATTGATTATCAGGTTTTGCAACTCACTCGTTCCAGCTTACAAAAATTTTCAAAATGTAAAAAAAAAAAGTATCTGCAGTTGGGGCTGCTGAATTTCACCATAACTAGAAAAATGTTCACTTTGTCACTAAGAGATTTGCACTTTCACCCCGTTGTCGTCATGCACCTGCACTCTTAAACTAAAGATAAAATTGACATTGAATGATTCAGCTGCAAAGGTAGTCTGTATTGCACACAGTCATACTTGCACTTTGCTTAGCTGTGAAAACCTTTCGACCTGTGTTGTTTTTACAGAGTGGTTAAAGAAGAAATTGTAGAAGATGACTGCCGGTTGCCGTGTTTCAATGGCCGTGTGGTGTCATGGGTGAGTTACACAATGTAATATTGTATAGTCTAGAGTAGCGCTTCTGCTTTTGACCTTGTCCCTAGTCATTCACCTGCTTTCTGAGGCTGGATAATCACAAAATGGGTAAACACCAGCTAGCCCAAATTTTCATGTTACTTAGCTACATTATACAACTTCAGCGTCAAAAAACAGCTGATGCTTCTGGTGGCCATTTATACTCCTGTCACAAGCACACTTTCCGTGACCATTGAATCGTGTCAATGTTGAAATCGGCAAGCTCCAGTGTAGCTCATGATCTTCAATAGTCACTAGTTTCAGCGGTTGTTGAAAGTATGTTACAGAGGCATTAACCATTTCCGTGCCATGCTATTACTGTGATTCTGGCCAAACATAGCCAAATTAGTTTTTAAGGACCCCAGTTGTCAACATGTTTTAGCTCAGAAAGAATAATTTCACTTCTTCTTGCACTATCCCATGGAATGTGTGCTGCCATCTATAAAAAGCACGACTAAGCACCGAGACAAAACTAGGCTCGTCCATGGCATTGCCAGAAAATGCAAAGTACTGTTGACGAGCTGAGTTCTTTGGCCATTTTTACTAAATATGCTTGGATGAATCCAGCCCATCCACGGCATGGAAGAGGTTAACTTGGCTGTGTGTGTGTCACCTACAGCTGCCCTTGTTTGCATCCATCATCATTCGTTAGCCTTTATTGATGCATTCACTGTGAAATGCAGCCTTCCTGAATACTCAGCAATGAACTGTACTGCAACACTCACCTGCACAGTTGTTTCTCCAAATTCAAATAGTGTTGATAGTATTTGTGAAAGTCCGCACAACAGTTGATCACTGGTGTTTGCAGGACATTTTGCTTGCTGTTATGCTTGCCAGCTTAATTACAAGCATGTTAGCGCTTATATGTCAAAATATTAAAGGGTCAAAAGTCATCAGAGCATGCAGTTTTTAGTTTACTCATCCAAATTGTCTGAACAATTTCACACAAACGGCATGTATCAACTCATATCTTAAGTTTGAGTCTTGTCTCACAGCTTTAAAAAACTGCTTTGTGACCAAATCCACATAGGCATCTAGTAAACACTCGTTTCACACCTTTATGCAGTATGCTAGCCATGGTCTTGCCTCACTCACTTCAATATCAAGAGTCATTGTTCACCCTCAGGTACCTGTAATGTTATAGTTAAAAAGGGGGTGGGCAATGTTTAACATTTAGCATTATTTGAAATCAAGCACTACTGTTATTTTAAACAGGAGGTAAAAAATATGACACGTGGTGTATAGCCAGTATGCTTCATAAATGCTTTCCATTGGTGTCTCAGAAACATTTGGATTTGAAAACAAGAAAAAGTAAAGCATAAAATGAACTGGCATAAAAAAACAAACTTACATGTGCAATAAGTAGCTTAGGTACACATGACTGAGGTTATTGCTTAGATGAGTGATTTCTGGAGTATGGGCAATGACTTGGGGATAACACAGTGTATTGCAAACTGCAGTGCCCATTTAAACAATATATCTGTGGCCAACACTCTATTTCACATAATTTTGCAGCTTGTATCAGCAGATGGAAGCAGCGTTGTGTCTGAAGGAACTGAGACACACCGGCAACGCCCATTTCCGTAAGTAACTTCACATTGCACAGGCGCTTGTTATTGTCTCAATGAATGAATGCAGTCACAGGAACACTGGATAGCGCAGAACACATACTTTATTGCAAGTAAGCTTGAATGTAGCTTCACTGCTGCATTTAATTAACACTGATCTTGCCCGTATTATTATATTATTAGTAGTAGTAGTAGTAGTAGTAGTATTGTTGTTTGTTATCATGGCAGTGCTGCTGTACAGGTATTCTTGAGTATTTGCATGTCTGTGTATTGTTGCAGGGTATGTGTATTTCCAGATAAGCACATGCATTGGTACAGCTGTTATCAATTACTTTTATATTCATTACAGAATGCATGGTCACTACGGCTGTACAATTTCTATGTATGCCATGAAATGTTTAGAACAGCTAGGTCAACCTCAAAAGCTTTGTGATGCATTAAGGCCCAGCCACATAGAGCGACTTTCCAGCGAAAAAGCTGCGGCCGCCCATGGCCAAAACGTAGCTGTTCACCACCGATGAGGCTGGGCTTGATATTGTCAGCCAGCCGCCCGCCTTTCATCAGTGGCGAACAGCTACATTATGGCTGCTGGCGGCCGGCCACCACTTTTTCGGAAAATCGCTCCATGTGGTTGGGCCTTTACTTCTAAGCATATTAAATTCGTACTGCATTTTAAATATGAGATTTAATTCCCAGAATGGATCTGTAGGTTAATGTCTTTCTCCTAGCAAAGTGAAATAGAAGCAGTGAAATGTTTATTGCAGCTTGTGCCCATCAAAGAAAACAAAAAAAAAAAGAAAACCATCGACATCAACTGGGCAAAATAGCACCAAAATGTGTATGTCTATCTAAACTGGCAATAATTGCTTGAGGGCCATGGCTAATGACAGGTTGAGCTCATCGCAAGCCATTAAGGGGATCATTGTAAGCTGCACATTAGCCTTTATTTACATTTCTTGTGTTCTGTCAGTGTAAATTGAAACATCAGGAGGCAGCATTGAATGAAAAACAGTTCTTACTCAATGCATGCGAGAACAGTCATTGAGAATGAGTGTGGTAAGAACAGTAATTTTCTTTTCTTTTTCTTTCCGTGTGAGTGTTCCTTAACGTTTATTTTTCAAGTGGTGTCCAATTTGCTACATTTCTTATCTTGTTCTATGCAGTGAAACAGCGGAGACCAGCTTTACTGAGTCTGAGTCTGCCATTAGCTCCCACAAAGGTAGGATACTTGCCAAACTGGATGAGATTGTTAATGTTGTTAAATTTACCTGTCAGTAATGTTGGATTGTGCAGAAATGAGAACTCCTGTTTACTCTTTCTGTCTGTTTTGCTATGACTGTTCTTGTTACCTTTGTGTCACTCTAGAAACTAATCTACCTCTGTTTCTATCTAGTTTGGCCGCTGTAAGTATTGCTTGTTTACTTACCTTTCCCTTCTGCAGTCTTGCTCACTGTTTTTGTGCAATTCCTGTTTAGTGTATTGTGCTTGGAGAAACACGCGTAGTATATTGAAGTAAAGCATTTCTGTTTCTGCATACATTGCTGTTAAGTTAGATGTTCAGTTACATCCAGGCAGGCCATGGTGTAGCATTGTTCATTAATGAGCTCATTAAAAATTGTTCCAATGTTTCAAAATGTGGAAGCATTCCTGCTTCTTGGGGTCTTTATTATTTTGCAGCTTCATTGATTTCCAAGTTAATATTTTCACAAAATCTGTATGGTACTGCAGGACACTTGCAATCATCATAAGTTTGGTTGTGTTTTTTAATGGACTTTCTATTTACTCATAACAAATCTTACCCCCCCCCCCCCCCTTCTTTCAACTGCTTGGTGGGAGAAAAACGTTGCATTTCTGAATTCAGCTTTAAGCTTGGGTTTAATAGAAGTGCACTTTTTTTTTTTTTTTTTGCTAGATAATTCTACATATTTAGCGCAAAATGTAATGTAAACCAGCCAGCGGTAGCCGAGTGGTTCTGGCGTCGTGCTGCTAAGCTTGACGTCAATGCAAAAACACTCGGTGTACTTAGGTCTAAGTGCGCTTTACAGAATCCCAGGTGGTCAAAATTAACCCTACCTCATAACCCGATCGTGGTTTTAGTACATAAAACTCCATAATTTAATTTTTAATGTGTTTTTCTACTACTCCTATAGAGCACCACCACCACCATCAACGGGGACCTGGCCGTCATCGAGATAAAGGTGGGTAGGCAGAAGAAGGAAATTCATAAACTCACTGTAACGAGATGTGGTACCTCTTTCACTTGGCTTCTTTTGTAGACCTCCTTTAAATTACTGTTGCATCCTGGAGCCGCACATTTCTTTAAATTTATTGATGGTCTAGATTGAACCAGTTACATGACAGCACTAGCTGCTCAGAAATGTGCCAGGTTTATGGAACAATGTAGAATCAATCCTTTGCCAGCAATGGGTTTCAACCATTAATTCCTCCCACCGTGTTCTAGTGTCTCATTTGGAGACGATGAGGAGGTGCTACAAGCAATTCTAAATCGTCACACTCTTTTGGAGCTTTCTGAACATCTGTGTGGACCTAAAGATAAACCAATAGTAATTTAAAATTGCAATTTAAGGCCAAGCTTCACCTTCTCAATTTTTTTGTTTTTCCCCAAACTTAACACTTTGATGTTGTTGTATAATGTCACAGGCCTCGCAAATTTTTTATCGATTGCAGCCCTTATTTTTTAGGAAAAGCTATAGATATTGCTAGGTTAAATGCTGGTTTCTATGCACTTCATTATTTTTTGTTCAACTAACACTTAATTAAAATCTGTTACCACTCGTTGCAGGAACGGATCTGGGGATGATTACGCATCATCACCACTTGCTTTTCACTTTTCCATTGCGAAAAAATACTTTGCTGTCACTAAATTTACATTTCAAGCTATTACAGAAGTGGGGCCTGCCATTTAGCTTGACGCTACATTTTTCTTTAGTGTCCATGTAGTAGGAGTCTGTACCTGTTTGCCTGCTCTTGTCCCAGATCTGTCAGTTATGTACTGCTTATTGTTATGTTGTGAGGGTCGCTTCGCCTGTTCTACACTGTGAAAAATATAACATCACAGTCTGTACTTCGCCTCTTTTGATTGGCCAATTAGACCCACTGTACCATGAAATAAGTAGATAAGCAAAAACACCGGGTGTGTTCTTTGCAGCCGGTCGTTCCAATGGACATGCAGTAGCTAAGCCCCAGGGGCGCCTCGGTGCTAACTACCAGGTGACATAGAGACCACAAGCTTCCTAGACTCCGAGGATGAGACTACCAGCCGTAAGTCCGGTATCAAGCACATGTACACTCACAGCGGCAGCGTAGTGCTATGGCACTGCACTGCTAAGCTTGGGATCGTGAGTTCATCCTGGCTGCCTGGCCACATTTCAGTGGGGGCGAAATGCAAAAATGATGATGTCCTTAGTTTTATGGGCCCGTTAAAGAACCCCAGGTGGTAAATTGATCCGTAGTCCTCCACTAGGTCATGCCTCATAGTAATATTAGGGCTTTTTCCCGTAAAATCTGGGAATATAATTTTTTAAAGGGGGGCCATCAACCACCCTTTGGGCTTGGGGAAAAAAACGCAGTCCACGGATAGCAAACGCCGCTGTAACATCTCAGCCAAATTTTGCAGTCATGCACGTGTGTGGTGCTTGCAAGCATAGCGCAAGTCGCCTTCTCTCAAACGCTCTCTTTTCAACAGAAGCCTGCTCCTCAATCTTTTCTGGGCACTTTATTTCGTAATAAAGCATCCCGAAACGTGGCTATTGGCTAATAGTGACGTCAATCAGAAGGGTGTTTAGATCAGTGCGCTTCTTCCTGCTGTGGTTGTGTATACTTATTGACCAAGTTTAATAACACACGAAAGTAAGCAAAAATCTGCTTAAAATTTTGATAATATTACGTACTTCGGAAGAAGCTGACTATTGTCTGCTCCCGCTTGGCCACGGCTGCCACGTCGGAATTAAACTTTGGCCACTGCTTATAGGCGTTGTAGCCATGGGGTCTCGCTATTTTCGACTAGATTTGAAAACTTAACTAGCCGTGAACCACGCGAAACTTCAGGTGGGACCACATGAACGCTTGCCAGCACATGCTTGCTCCTGGCTATGATCTATTGATAGCGCTTCAAAATGCGCAAGTTGGATGTGGCTACTATCCATTGGTCAAGCTGGTGCAAGACAAAGCCGGTCCGCACCATGTAGCACAGCCAGACAGGAAGGAGAAAATGAGTGCAAGCGTGCACTCAAGCCCTGTCGTGCACAAAGCAAATGCTGCAGTTGCATGTAGCTGCTGTCTGCTACATAGCGTAGATACCGCGGCCGCCGCGACGAGTCCACTGGCTGAACACACTGTTGCTTGCTGAGGACAACTGCATTCGCGCATTGTAGACACCAAAATCGGAAATACTAGTGTGTCTACGTGAACATCCAAAATCAAATTTGAACTGGTCACGGTGACGTTCAGTAGGGGTATATTTGTGGGCACACCCCGCTCCGCAAATCATTGAAGGAGCGGAAAGACTGTGAGCGGTATGTTTGATTGCCAATAACTCCGCTTCTGCTGAATGCATTAAAGAACTTGTTGCGGCAGTGTATTTCTGAAATACATAGTCTAATTTAACTTCAAATGCAGTTCTCGACTTCAATAAAAAGCATTTCAGGGCCCCTTTAAGCACAGGTGTGCCACGGCAGCATCAGGTGAAACTATTAGGCGCTTCTTTCACAAATTTGTGGATTGAGCCGACATTCATTAACTTCATGCGAAGTGATGTATATTTCTCCGTGTTAGTACCAGTTTACTGTGAAAAAGGACAAGTGTGAAGTTTTGGCCATTCATAAACTAAAACCTGGCTGTGAGGGATGCCAGTGGATAACAAAAGATTTAGTTATAAGCAGCACTTTAAAGAAAGGGGACATAGCATGCGTATGTCTGGTTATGAAGACATTGTCAACACTGTTTAATCGGAGTATGACAGCCTGACTGATGAGTGTCATGTTTGCTTTTGTCTGCTGCTTTGTCAGGATTTCGACCACCACTGAGGAGAGCAGCGTGTCGCGCATTTATGCGAGGCATCGGCGTAGGCGGCGGAAGAAGATGCCTCCCATGAGTCGGGTGAGAAGTCTGTTTGATACTCTGTCTCAGAAAGCCATGGCTTATTGCCTGCTAATATTTCCAATGCATTGCTTCGTGAGGTTCTGTATGGCTCCACTGTTGTTTGGTATTCTGGAACTACGAACTGTAATGGGAATGTAGCTAGATTTGAATCACTTATCCTTGGGCCAGAAAGAATTCGTTTAAAATATTCTATGGGGGGCACTTACAAGCTGGGTAAATATTCACATGCATAATTTTTGCACAAATGAATGTAATTTAAAAATTATTCTTTTATACATAGATCTATATTTCTGAATCATAAGATTAAATAGGATCTCCAACTGAGTAGAAATTGTAGTTGGGCTAGTTGGTGCATGATCGCTTACAAATTACTGTAGGTTTAGCATGAAGCAAGCAACCACACATACAAAGGCCCATAAGACGAGTGCAAATCTGATGGCGCTCATCCTGTGTGCTATCTGTTTTGTGCTAAATCTATTGTAAGATGTCCTACTGTTGTACCATTGCAAGTGTTGCGCACTTGCAGAGGGAGGTTGCTTTTTACTGAATCCATTACAAGAATATAAGTATTGTGTGTGCATGCATGTGTGTATGTGGCTGGGGATTTTAGACATTAAGTGCTTCATACGAGAAGGAATGTATTACTGCATGAATTTAAATTCTAGAGAAGCTTCACCCCAGCCCAACAACACTGCAGTGTTGAGCAAGTAGCAGCAGTAGTCCTGTTTGGCATTTCTGTGCACGCTGTCTGCTTGCGCTGCTCTTATTCAGTGCAGTTGAACCCTCCAGCAGTGTCTTGACTAAGCAGGACTTCATGCAAATTGCATTTTAAGCTGTCAACTTTGCTTTCAAAAACAGCACAAATATCTTGGAATTTTTTCTTCTGTGCTTTCAGCATCTTCGATCAGCAGCATCACAGACAGCACTCTGTCACTAAACATCATCACCGTCACATTAAACTTAGGTAAGTACAAGCTTCTAGACATTGTTTAATTTGCGGCTGTAGAAAATTTGCTGTGACAGCATAAATGTTGACATTTTCGTTGTCTTATTATGGAAAGCCACAGTCACGCATGGATCAGATTTATAAGGGGCGATTTTCTTATTACTTTGGACATATTACGGCAAAACTAATACAGTCTGCATCCAATTTTGCGCACTCCTTAGGGGCCGCGAAAACGTCTGAAAAATTGGACAGTCCGAAAATATAAATACATGCTTTTTACTGCCCCAATGGCTCAAATCGCCACAGGCATGTCTGAAATAGCTCTGAAGGTCTGCCAGTACACTTATTAGGCGTATCGGGGCTCGTACTTTGACAGGAGACGGCAGGTGCATGCATGTATACTGTATAGTTAAGGAACCCATACTGTGTCCCGTTACAATTGCCCCTTCCCACTCTTGGTAGCTTCACTGCATACTTTGTGTATGCTTCACCGCATTGAGGAGAAGCTAACTTTCGGGAACCGGCATTATGCAACGCGCCGTGCTTTCCGAGCTTCGAAGCCATTGGCAAGGATTACAAAGGCAGAGTCGGCACCATTGCTGACAGCAGTGAATTCTTTCAATGAAAAATGGCACTGAACCGCAGGAAGCTTGGTAACAAACGTCGAAGCAGGTATGCCTAGCATTGTCGCAGTGGTGCCTACGGCTGCCAGCTGACCTGCATGCGAGAGCACCTGTTCAAGGCGGCGAAATAATCAAAACAGCGGTGGTGGTGGCTTCAATTAATGCCGTTTCGAACCTGCGGTCATGGCAAAAAGTCTAGGAAATCAGATGGCGAAGGGTTTTTGTCCGAAATTTCAAAAGTTCTTACACCTTGACTCTATGGGTCATGTTGCGGTGCCGCGAAGAAATCGGTCGTTGTACATCTGATGTATACTGTACTTCTGTATCAGATATAGTTTCGAAGGACCAATGCATATAACCAGAAAACAAGTTGCATTGTAATTTAATATACCAAGTAACTACTTGTGATGTAACTACTTGGTTAAGTGGTAGCAACAAGGCCTTGCTGTGCCTCTGATGTTCTAGGATGGTGCGGGCAAGTTTCCAGTCACTATCAGCTGTGTGTCGTACCTTGTGTAGAAGTATATGAAGTTTCTCTGCTGTGGCTTGCAGATACAGTCAACTTCCTTGGCATTAGCATAGTTGGCCAGTCGAACAAAGGTGGAGATGGCGGCATCTACGTGGGCTCCATCATGAAAGGGTGAGTACAGTAGAACGTAATTTCCATCACAAAGCCTATTTTTAGTTACTAAAGGCAAGCTGCACAAATCTTTCACTTTTTTCCTTCCCTGCCCCATTCATTTGCACTACAGTAGAATAGAACCTCGCTAAAGTCATTTCATATACTGCTTAGACCACTTATAACATAACCGCTTATAGTGCAGAACCATCTATGACGCGGCTTTCTCTGACTCTCGTTTACCCTTCCATAGAACTCTACGCAGTAAACCTCGTTAATTTGGCTTTCACAGGAACAAAAGAAACGTCCGAATTAACCAAATGTTGAATTTTGAGGGTATCAAGAAAACAACGAATGCTTGCTACGTGAACACTTTTTATTTACCGATTTAATCACCAAATCCTGTTTCTATTTTGCCCAAAAGCACTGCGGAAGCTGTAATTCTCGTAGGCACGTGACTGGGGCTCTCAGCAGCAAAGCCCTCGCGACTGCATAAGCAGCACGGCCGCAGCGTGTGTTTTCACCCGAGACACTCTTTTCACTTGTGTGCACACCCTGATTATTTTTTTGACAATGTACTGGTCACCACAGATCGTCCATCGCAATGTAGCCAGTGCTCTTCATCCTCGACCACTTGCCGTTTCAATGACTCGAAACAAAACTACCATTTGCCGCAACAGCTGCACGTAAGACCGCAGTCGTTATCGACATGATCATGGTTGGCAACCACGGAGTTCTGAAGGGACGCAGTCGACGCCGCACCAACTTGATACAAACTACCATTTGTTACAACCGCTGTAGACGAAACCATGCTCCCTATCAACACAATCATGGATGGCGGCTACGCAGTTGTGAAAGTATGCGACCAATGCGGTGTTATGCATAGCAGCAAATGCCAGAATAAAGGCTGTAACAGCACAAAGTGTTCCGGCATTTTCATTGCCCAAGTATGATTTCCGCTGATAACTATGGCGATGCAAACTCCACCTCTTCATTTCGGTTGGATGCTAGTGGCCGCTCTTGCTCATTTGTATCACACATTTGCAGTGCTTGTTGAGCTCCAAGGGTTGCCCAAATTAACTTGTGTGTGGCCAAATATGTCCGAATTAACGAGAGTTTGATTCCATTAAGTAATGCATATGCCTGCTAGAGCAAGAGGACGAGTCCAATTATATGATTTTCCGAATTAATGAGTGTCGAATTAACGTTTTACTGTATACGCATACTGCTTATAGTGCAGTCGCACGATACAAAATACCAGTTATAATGTGGCTTCCATGGGGAAATCCTGCACTCAAGCGCAGTAGCGAGTGCGCTTATCAATGAGGTGCCCCGGCTGATGGGAGGGGAGAGCGACGAGAGCAATGCAGAGGAGACATGGAGCGAACGAACAAGGGATGAAAAAAAAAAGGGCAGTAGTGTGATGCAGGCGCAGGGTTG
>NW_023605727.1:0-19466 GCF_013339745.2 Dermacentor silvarum
TTAGTTCATAATGCAGTACTAGCTTTTCTTCTGCTCAGTAGCGGCGGCACCGCCCCGAGCAAGATCGCGGGTACCGGAGGAGTGTTAGATATATGGCGCGTCTGTGTAGCTCTCTGCAAATGCGTTTGTGGCGCAATGGGTTAGAACGCTCGGCGATCTATCGTCGCGGACCGAGAGGTCGTGGGTTCGATTTCCAAATTTTGCATGTTTGTGGAACTTTTTCTTCTGGTTTCTTTCTTTGTATTATGTTCTATGACGTATTTCCGTGACGAAATGACGTATTTCCGTGACGGAAATACGTCAGTGAAGTCTTGGTGGACCCCGGCATAAAACACTTTCGTGTTAAAAATCAGGATCGTAACGAAATCTGGCAGCGTGACCACCGAGGTCGGCAAAATCAGGATCCTAGGCATGGTCATCGACAATCGCGGAAAAAATGGCGAGACCATCGCCCGTCTCACGGCAAAATCGGCCAACGCGATGCGACTCCTGAAACGAAACACTGGAGAGCCTAATCAGGGCTTGTCCAATCCATCATCATCAGCCACGCCGTGTACGTTCCAGCCTACCACAGATGGCTGCAACACGAGCACAACAAAATCAACGTAATCATCAGAAGATTGTACAAGACGGTGCTGGGCCTGTTCGAGTCCACGAGCACGACCCGCTTCTTACAACTCGCGATACACAACACGCTTGAAGAAATTGCCGAAGCGTAACGGGCCTCTCAGCGGGAGCGGCTGTCCACGACCAAAGCCGGGAGGAAGCTACTGGACGACCTGGGAATAGGACGCTCGAACGAGGCGGAGAAAGCTCCCCGTCCGTCCCCGAAAAGGTCCGACGCCAGACCAGAATCGACCCCATACCCAAAACATGAATTCCGAATTCAACAAGGGAAGAAGAATGGCGAGGGCCAAGGCTCTGATCGACCTGCACGCCAACGACGAAATCGCGCGGTACGTGCACGCGGCCGAATACCAACGGAACGCCTTGGCAGTAGTGGTCGTCATAGAGGCGTCGACCTGCGCCAGAGGGCGGCACCGAGCGTGAGGAGCGCCGGAGCGGAAAAGGGACAGGAGATGGCCATGGCCCTGGCCATCGCCGACGCAGACTGCCACACCGTGCTGAGTGTCTCGAGACAGGCGGTGCGAAACTTCGCCAAAGTCCAAATCTGCAGGGAGGCCGAACGCATACTGCGAGCTGCCAAACTGCACAACAGAAAAATAAGAATCAAGTGGTTCCCGGCCCACGCGGGTGACGCGTCGGAGCGCAACGAGAACCACAACGAGACGGCACACGCAGCGGCGCGAGCGCTAACCAACGGCACCCCAGCGACAGGCCGCCTGACGTGGTTCGAAGCCAAGGACCGCATGACGCACTACAACATCGCGAAGGCCTACCGCCTGGCTCGCCGGACTCTCCCACCCCCGCACCCGGGGCTGAGTCGAGCGGAGGCGGTACTACTGAGACAGCTCCAGACCAGATCGCTACCGAGCCCGGTACTGATGCATCGCATGTACACCGAGACATACCCGACCTATAAGTGTAGGGTCTGCCGGAGGGAGACGGCAGATGACACGCACATCTTGTGGGACTGCATCAAAAATTCAGAGGAAGCAAGATCAAGAACAATCCTGCCGCGGCTCGAGGCAGCCGCGAAGAGCTACGACCAAGACCAACAGCTCTGCTCCGTGTCAGCAGGTCCTCGGGGCGCTCGAAAGGCAGGGACCCAGCGAGCCGGCAACGGCGAGCGGAAACCAACGCCGTGTAAGGGCAGCCTCGCAGACGACGTGAGCCCTCGTCGGGGCGCGCAAGTGCCAAACTGCAGGCACAAATAGTTTGCTCCAATCCAATCCAAATGCGCTGGAATGATGAGCGGCAACGCAGCCAGCTGTGGAAGAAGACGACACCGACCATAGCTCTAAAAAATATAGGAGGCTATGCACCGACGAACGCGGGAGCACTCGCACGAGCGCGTGCCGAACACGAGCGTGAGCGTAACCCGAGGGGCACCAAGGAGCCAGCTGCGGAAGTAGACGATGACGCTCGCGGCAATGCTGATGATGATAGGTTTCTGTCGACAGGTGACTGACATAGGCTTTTTGTTTTGCCTAGTCATATAAAGCTTCGCTTTGAAATAATAAACGATGGGAATCACAGATACTGAGAAGCAAGGTATATGACAAGCAGGTTTCTGCGTTGCATCGAGTCCAAGTGTTTGCTATTTTAAGAATACAGTGACAGCCTCCTAGCTTGAAGAGTAGGTTAACAACCCCACCATGAGCGAGATTACGTTCCCAAGACTACAGTTTCGCTTGCGGACGGACGCCCGCTGGGGTGGCTCCATAAAGATTGTGTTCCGCATCTGAGCAGAAGGTTGTGGTTGCTATTAGCGGCCGGGGAATTAAGACAAGTTGTAGTAATTAACCAGTCGGGCCCTGTAACAACTTCGGGAGACGAATGTACACTTTTTCAATATTTTTGGTGCAATTTACAACTGTTATGCGCAGGGAGATAACCGGTGAACAATTGGAGTTACAGAGTGGGTGCCAAGGGTAGCGCAGTCGAGGGCGGCATACAAGCTGGGATGATGAAATTAGAAAACCTGCAGGGCGCAAGTTGGAATCAGCTAGCGCAAGATGGGAGTAATTGGAGATCGCGGGGAGAGGCCTTCGTCCGGCAGGGGACATGAAAATAGAATGAAGATGATGATGACAATGATGAACTCGGTTATGCTCCGGACACCAAGTTTTTATGAGATGCTATTGCACTCGTCATCAATCAGGAATTACTGACATTTCTAAGCTCCATTCGTCAAGTCGTTGCTTGGAATACAACTTTACGGCTGAGTGAGCTGCCAAATCATATGTAAAGCATTCAGCAGTGCCTAGGCTGACTGGCGCTGCATTTTGTAAATTTATCACATATATTACAAATAAACAATATTATTATTAAACGCGACTCACCTGGGTCCTGCAAACTGAAATTGATATATCTGTTTAACTCGGGATCTCTGACGTCTGGGCACCACATCACGAGGCACGCCTTTCGGCACTCTGCAAAAATGAAGCTCCGTTTAGGTTATCATTATGCCAAAGAAAGCACCGCGCAAGACAAAAATGCATACCAATTTGCTATAACTATACTTGTGTATTGCACACTTTTGCGCGCAGTGCTACGCGCTAGCAACCCTACTGAACGTCGCACAGTTTTGTGCAGGTTAGAAAACCTGGCTCAGTCCGCGTTAGCCTGCTGACCTGTCATTTATCCTCCTTTCCCTCAGAAATAAATCTTTTCACATGCTTTTATGTCATATGCCATTCCATATTCTGCGGGCAATGTCTTGCATTGTAAAAAGAATAATAATGAAAAACTGAAATATCAAAACCTAACTATTTTGTGTGCCTGAAAAGCCGAAGCCGAGATTTTACACCGTTTAATGGGACTCTGTAGTGAGTGGCCACCAGCCAAAGAAAGGTTCCGTCAGGCGCAGCGTTGTGCTCACGTGAGACATTGAAGGCGATTGAGCAGACAAGGCGCTAGTTCTGTACCATCCTTCTTTGTGGGGTTTTACGTGCCAAAACCCGTTCTGATTATAAAGCACGCCATTAGTGAAGGGCTACAAATTAATTTTGGCCACCTGGGATTCTTTAACTTGCACAACAACGCAAGCACACGGCCCTTTTTGCATTTCGCCTGCATCGAAATGCGGCCGCCGCGGTCGGGATTCGATCCTTCTGCTTGTTGAATATTTCTAACACGCAACTATGATCGCGCACGCAGCATGCTACCATTTGCAACCTGCCGTGTTCTTAATTTTATTGCGATATCAATTATATCGACACTCAGTGCGAATTTTCGCTGTGGTCTTCATGTTCCGTACACATTTACGTACACGCATGCTATAGGTTTTCCTATGCCGTTTTGTTGCTCAAGCAAGGTCTTTTGTTCCTGACAAAGCATTTACTGGGAGATTTCTAGAACTTCAGGGCGCTAAAAAAAAAAGGTAAAAAGCATTTTGTTCACAGCTCGTATCTTTTATCTTAAATCTCTCATTATGAAAAAGTGCAACTAAAGATTACGCGGATTCGACGCATGGTGGGAATAGATGTAAATGAAACTTTCTGTTCGGTTTGCTTCGATCGACTATAATTGGCGGTGATGTTCACGACGAATGTTTCATTTCTTCGACGTTTAGTCGAATATGAGAGCAGTGAGTTGATGTTAAACGTTACCTTGCTTGCACCACTCCTGTTTGTATGCGTAGTACACAGAACACACAGGGTGTTTCCTTCAGGCGTCATTGTGTTTCATTGTTCATAACCTCTGAGAGCGTTTGAGTATTGTCATTCTCTTACATGACACATTGCATAGTGACAGAGGTGTTGATCTTTAATTGAATAAAGGGCCTGTGCGTGCCAAAACCACAATCGGATTATGAGGCACGCTGTTGCGACGGACTCCGGATTAATTGTGACACCCTGGAGTTCTTGAACGTGTGCCAAAATCTAACGCTCAAGCGATTTTGTACTTCGCTTCCGTGCGAAATACAAAATATAAATGCGGCTACAACGGTAGGGATTGAACCCGCGAACTTGAGCAATGCCATAGCCACAAAGGTATATATACCGCGGTGGGCACAGAAGTGTTGATTTGACGTGCGACCGCTTGCGCGTAGACCCCGCGGTGATTTAACGCGGCATTGCGTCTGCACGCCCTTCGTTAGTTGTCCGCTTGACAAATTTGCATGATGTTTATTTGCAGAAATAGCTGAAACATACCGTCCCGTACTTCGAACTTCAATATATCCCGTTTGTTCACAACCACTGTCGTGTCTAGTAGTAGCATTCCCTGGCCTTGTAGCGTCCCCCTTTCCTTTTCCCACCCTCCTCCCATGCATGCGAGAGAAGACTGCGAAGTCTTCTATTCACTCGTTTCGCGACTGCATCGGTTCTACTCATTCTCTGCTTCCTCTCCCTGCCTCCTCTCTACCATTCTATCTTCCCTCTGGACTTGCAGGTTAGTAGCAGGCTAACCGCTGCAGTTTCTGCAATACGTATTGAACTCCTATATTTCACTTTCTCAAGTTACAAAATTTGACAGTGTCTGCGCATGGGCTTACTGACACAAAAGTGTAAAAAAATATTTCACGAACATCTTTTACAGCGGGACCTGTTATGGGCTCATTCCTATAGCCGCTTCGGTTGCAATCTTGTCCCGTCGTAGCTATCCCCAGCAATTAAAAAGTTGTCGCAGTTTCACCTGAAAGGCGAAGCATCAATTGCGATAGCAAATTTGAAGAGAGCTATACGGAGTAATGATAGCAGCTTTATCAGCTGTATAAACTTGGACATGTAGCAGCACCAGCAACACGCAGAACTGTTGTCGACGCCGTCGGCGTTTTGCCCGCGTTCGCTCAAAATGCGTGCGGCGTTGGTGACTGTTGCCGGAGCCTCTGATATAAATAGGCACTTGGTGCCGCAGCTAAACGTCGCCTCCCTTCCCTACCCCTCCCCCACGGCCTTTCGTGCGTCGGAAGAAGGCACGTTTGCTCTACATATATGGTGATATTAGAGGAGGAAAGAGACGCCTACTTCTGCAGCTCTTAAGGGAGCACAGCGCGTTGGCGCTGAGCCGTGCTCCCTCAAGGGCTGCAGAAGATAGCGCCAACCTTTCCCTTTCCCTCAAGAACAGCGCAGAACGCGCGTTTGTTCTCCGCCATGCGTTCACTCCCCGTGAAAGCACGCGTCCCTCGCGCCCTTTCACTCGCACATACAGCGTTCGGCGCGCGGCGACGATTTCATCTCCATTGACGTCATACGGAACCTCACGGCGACGGCGACGGCGACGCCGACGGCAGAAATCTGCTTTTGAGTGTTCATATAATTGCTATCGCAATAAAATAAAAAATGTGGTTGATCCCTCTTATATAGGAATCGGTATAGAACACGAAAGTGAAACGTGTCTTCACAGAAGTAGTGCAATGTTTATTGCACATTGATATATAATGTTTATTGGTGTTTTGTGGCTAAAGCGCCCTTAGGCGTTGATGTACCCACGCTGACGCCTGGTGGCACGTCTCCTCCATCACGACTACCAACGTCGATGACCATGAGCAACCGTCGTGCATATGGAAGCTGCACTACGCTGCACACGCTAGCACAACGCGAAAGACGAAGCACGTAACTGACACACTAATACAACGCGCAAGACAAAGCACGTAACTGAATCGTCACCGAGTCAAATCAGCGCGTACAGCGCGTCGTAATTGCAGCCTCCGCGATCAACTTCAGAAACATTTTCAGAGCTAATTGCGGAGGCCACGCTCCGCTGTGCTGAGTACGGTGAACGCCACCTAGGTGGCGTTGGTAGTGCTTCTTGATGCCAGCGTCCCTTCGAATGCTGGCATCGAGGCGTCGTAGTGCTGAGACCACCGAAGCGTTCACTGTCGGTGCGCGTTAGTGTCATAATGCAGTACTTCTCTTTTCTGCTCTTAGGCGGCGGCAACGCCCTGAGCAAGAGCGCGGGTACACGGAGGAGTGTTAGATATATAAGGCGCGTCTGTGTAGCTCTCTGCAAATGCGTTTGTGGCGCAATGGGTTAAACGCTCGGCGATCTATCGTCGCGGACCGAGAGGTCGTGGGTTCGATTTCCAAATTTTGCATGTTTGTGGAACTTTTTCTTCTGGTTTCTTTCTTTGTATTATGTTCTATGACGTATTTCCGTGACGGAAATACGTATTTCCGTGACGGAAATACGTCAGTGAAGTTTTGGTGGACCCCGGCATAAAACACTTTCGTGTTAAAATACCCTGTTCCCTCCGTTCATGAATCCCGGCCCTCTGCGTGGGAGTCAGCTACTCTACCACTACGCCACGCCAACGCTTGGTAGTTCCTGCGGGAACATGCCCTATAGACGCGTTCTAGCTCTCAAGGGGTAACGCGATTAAAGCCCCAGACACGCGATGTGAGATGCGCGCAGCGTTGCGTTGATATGTGCACACTTTGCTTTGCGGTTGCATAGTACTGCACTAGGTGGTTTGCTATGTACCAGTTGCATAGGTAGCGATAAAAGGTGTATAGAGATGTTTTGAAGAAGAAACAGCACATTAAGCCGATGTGTTCAAACAATATGCTACACTCATAACTACATATAGCGTAGCAATTACTAAATCAAACAGGATAGGTGACCATTTGTCACCGCCCCGTTTTACAAGAGATGCCAATAAATCATCATCCCCAATAGCAGCAGCAGCCGCAGCATCGTATCCTGTGCGCCGCGTAGCGTCTATACGTGACAATTTCCCACTGCATTTGCGTTTTATTTGCGGCACTTGCGTCTTACATGTAGCAGTTGCATCGTATCGTGCTACGTCTCAAGGGATGTGGCATGTGCGAAAACGTAGTTTATATACCTGTGTTTACTATTCGGTACACGGTATGGCACCGCCTTGCAAGGTACGAACCGCTGCCGAAGAAGTGAATTTACGTGCGCTGTGGCCACCAGGCAAAGTTGGGGTCATCATTGGGCGTTGGGCTCAGCATCAGCTCGCCGCCGACGCAGGGCTGACAATTCAGTTCGTGCTCCTGAAAACTACGCAAAGAGACTTCGCCTCGAAGACCCTCCAGTGCGTGCTGGCCAAAATGGAGCTTCTGTGGAAGCGCTCCACCAGCTTACGCTGTGACTGTGCTGCCTGCGCCACGCAGGCCTGTGACTTGTTTTTATTGATTGAAGGTGCCGGCTTAACAATTACAATGGGTGTCTTTAAACCTGTAGTTATGCGTGGCATCCATCCCATACGTTCTTTTTCCTTTATAGCGCACTTTATAACGCATTTATTCTTTAGAACGTTGAAGGGATTTTTGAGAATACACTTCATTCATTCCTCGCTTCTTCTTTTATTGCGATAGCAATTATATGGACACTCAAAAGCAGATTTCTGCCGTCGGCGTCGCCGTCGCCGTGAGGTGCCGTATGACGTCAATGGAGATGAAATCGTCGCCGCGCGCCGCCGAACGCTGTATGTGCGAGTGAAAGGGCGCGAGGGACGCGCTCTTTCACGGGGAGTGAACGCACGGCGGAGAACAAACGCGCGTTCTGCGCCGTGCTTCCTTAAGAGCTGCAGAAGTAGGCGTCTCTTTCCTCCTTTACAATCACCATATATGTAGAGCAAACGCACCTTCTTCCGACGCGCGAGAAGCCGTGGGGGAGGGGGGGAGGGGGAGGGAAGGGAGGCGACGTTTAGCTGCGGCACCAAGTGCCTATTTATATCAGAGGCTCCGGCAACAGTCACCAACGCCGCAGGCATTTTGAGCGAACGCGGGCAAAACGCCGACGGCGTCGACAACAGTTCTGCGCGTTGCCGGCGCTGCTGCATGTCCAAGTTTATACAGCTGATAAAGCTAATATCATTACTCGGTATAGCTCTCTACAAATTTGCTATCGCAATTGATGCTTCGCCTTTCAGGTGAAACTGCAACAACTTTTTAAGGAACCGGGAAGGGGCTTCTCACGTAGTTTTAGTCAATGACCCTAGCTACGGAAGTTTACATACTTTAATGCTTAAAACCGCCGCTTGATTGCGGCTTTGCGGGCATAGATGTTTGTTTGGCTTTGAAAAGATAGTCCTAAAAGTTTCTAACAATTGGAGTGGACGCGGCCGCTAGTTTTCTTGACGCGTTTTGCATTATCAGTGGTTGTTCGCATATTTTATAATAAAATGTATTGTATGCGTACATACCGTTTATCCTGCCTTTGCATAGGCAAGGAATCTAAGGCAGAAATGAACAATTAGCTCCCGTGGTCGCGTAGTGGCTTTGGCATTGCGCTGCTACGTCCGAAGGCTCGTGATCGAATACCAGCCGCATTTCAAGGGGGCGCAAATGTGAAAACGCCCATGTATCGTGAATTGGGTGCACGTTAAAAAAATAGAGAGAGAAAAAAGAGAAACCAAGAGGTCAAAAGTAATCCAGAGTCCCCCACTGCACCGTGTCTCATAACCATATCTTGGTTTTGGCACGTAAAACTCCGGAACTTAACTAAATTCAACAGTTGAAAGAGATGCACATCACGAGTATTTGTGTAGCAGTAGAAATATGGGGGAGCAGTATTTTAGTATTTGCAGGAACATCCAAAGAAAACTCACCGCTTCCTAAGGAACATGGTGACGTTATGACCACAAGCAGAATATAATCGCACAGAATGTCCATGGTAAATCTCCCCGGAAGAGACATTTTGCTAGAAATGAAGTGAAGGTATTGGGTATGTAGCTTTAATATAGAGAAGCCGTTCTTAATGAATTTGTCATTGCAGGTACGTGAGACAGTTTCTTGAAAGCCGAACCCGTCGCAATGTTACCAAGTAAATTTCAGTGCCCACGCTCCCGACTAGCAAAATAATAAAATTAAGCAACAAAACAATAATTGAGGCCATAGAAAGCACATAACCAGTCGCTCAACCAGTTGATTTCATGATGGATTTTCATTACTTAACGCAGTACTGATAATATAAGGAAGACGTAGTAAACAGGCTCGACAGTAATTGGCACTACCTGGTTAAGAACTTCTGATCTACATGAATACAAACCTGAATGGCAACTGTAGGCACGCTGCACCTTGCAGTATGTAAGCGATTGATCTAAGCTCATGTCTGCGCTCTCTCTGTTTTCCTCTCTCCTCCATTCCTGGCGTAGTGAATGTGCAAGGACATATGAACGAATGCGAAGAAAGGAAGTGTTTAATACAAGGACTTATTTTCGGGAAGGAAACGAACAGTTAGATGATGCGAGGAAGACAATGGCTAATATGTGTTGTGTGCCACCGTGTCGGTCCGTTTGCAGAGGCGCATACGAAAACAAATTGCTGTGGTTTAGCTTTGGTTAACCCTGGTTGATAGCGAAAGCTTCGCTGCCCTGGCTGGGCCCATTGTCGAGCTGTGGCCGAGGTGTGGTTTCGCCCAACTCTACTCGCGCAACGGCGGCAATGTCTCCTTTCAGGGCTCCGTAAAGGCCTAAATATAGTCCCACGTAGCATGAACGCGCGCACACGTTATGTCACGTTGGCGAGAACAACAACCGCTATAGCTCGACCGATGGACCGCCAACGTAACCGGACGCGCGGCCAATGCGCTCCGACGCGCCCGGCGTCTGATGACGCTTGCACGCGTGCCGATGAACTATAAACGCGTCTTCTCTTGTGGTTTGACCTCTAGCTCTGAAGGTGGAAACTGTTGAATAGCCGACGGCTGCCCGAGGTAGCGTAATGAAGCTTGCGCTTCAAAACACTTTCATGTTAAATAAAGTCCCACCTTCGACATCACACCAGCTTCTTTCTGGATCCATTAAAAGCAAACACTTGTACCGCACAGGTTTAGGCGTACATTTACTTTGCTTTAGGACGTTAGCCTAAGCGATATGAAGCAAGGTTAACGTACTTAACAGCTTAATATGCATACTGAACTTGTCCGCAACACTATTTTGATATAGTTGCAAAACTCGCAAGTTGTACAGAACAATCATAGAGGCTTTATAAACGCGCCTTAATTCTCTCTTGTTGTTTTACCTCTATAGCTCTCAAGGTGAAAACTTTGAGTCGCCGATGGCTGCCCAAGGTAGCGTAATGAAGCTTTCGCTTCAAAAAAAAAAAAACTTTGCTTTGTTTCCCTAACAACATGGACCTACGACGAAAGTGAGCCTTTCCGCGGCGAGAGTGTCTCTGCTTCACTTTTGAATAGAAACTCGTTCGCACATTTGAAAAACACTTTCATGCCGAAGTTTTTATTCGTGCAGGCGTGTGCACAATGAACGGGCATGTTTTTCGGCAACGTGAGTTTGTTAAACATAAGCAGACGCCGTTCCGAGGATTTCGGAATGCCGGCCAGGTTACTTGTATAAGCCGAAAAAACAGCCTCGTCCAGTGACCCGATGTCATCCAGTGACACGGTTTCGTCCATTGACACGATGACTGTTTGCAGTTACGGTATTATATAATATTGCACCAGATCGCGGGATCGAATCCTGGCCGCGGCGGCCGCATTTCGATGGAGGCGAAATGCAAAAAACGGCCGTGTGCTTGCGTTGTGTTGCACGTGAAAGAACCCCAGGTGGTGAAAATTAGTCCCGAGTCCTCCACTATACGGCAAACCTCATAATCAGAACTGGTTTTGGCACGTAAAACCCCAGAAAGAAGAGGAAAGTTACCGTAAAATAAGGGCTCAATGATGACGAGTGCTCTGTAATTTATTAAACAAACAGGCTGGGCAACAAGAGAAGTAAGAGATAATAACTTATATTTAGATAGGATTTAAAATATTCTATCCTACCGCGCCTGGGTTGCCAACTCAAGCAAATGAGTCAACTTAGGTTCGTTTCCTTTTAACCATCAGCTTCCTCGGTTTCACTGCTAATATGTTATTTATCCACTGTGCGGACTATGTGGCTACGTCGTTCTACTGATACGCACGTTCGGAAGCCCTCACTGAAGGTGACTCTCATAATTCTGTTTTAGGAAGTTAAACACCATTAATGAAGGAATGTACAAAATTATTTCTTCTGACAGAACCCAACAAATTTCACATGTAAACCATGCATATACTGCTAAGAATGAGCGCGCCGCTTTGGCTTGTGCAATGGTGCTTGGCTTTCAACTCTATGGGAGATCGGTGACAACTATAAAAGTGGTCGCAGTTTCGTCTGAAAGGCGAAGCATCGATTGCAATAGCAAATTAGTGGACAGCTAAACGAGGTAAGGATAGCAGTTTATTTGGCCGTACAAACTTGTAAACATAGGCACGCGAACAAAATTAACAAGCATGGTGTCGCGCGCGCAGAAGCGAACATGAACACATATCTCACTAGAAGACTGCGGAAACTCGCTGTCAAAAGGCTGGAGCGAGGAAAGGCGCTAGCAGCAGCGAGCGAATTCACCTTCGTGGTGCCTTCGTGCTTCGTGCTACTAAGCCGCGAAAACGCCGCGCACGGCGGACGTCACGGTGGATTTTAAGATAATGTGGCGCCGCCGGAGTAGAAGGCGCCCCCCACACCCCCTGCCCTACCCTCCCCCGAAGCGTTGTGCGCGACGGAAGATGGCGCGCTTCCTTCCCGCTTTCCTCTCTCGCGTGCGCGAGAGTGAGGAGCAATCGCCGGTTCATTCTCGCACACTTTCGCTCGCACATACAGCATACGGCGCTCGGTGACGATTTTATCGCACTTGGACTTTATACAGAACCTCAAGGGGACGGCGACGGCAGAAATGCGCTTTTAGTGTGCATATATTTGCTATCGCAATAATAATGCAGCAGTTAAGTGGAAGCGTGCAGTGAACCGCTGTCGCACTGCAGGACTTTCAGCCCAATGAGGCTGAAATATACGGTGTCGCGTACAAGTTCCCAATTGTCGATGCAGTGAATTTGCGACGCCACCTGTGTGTTCTAAATGCGCGCAAAAGTTTCAGCTCTGTGTTGCCCAGCAAGTGCTGCCATCCTGCGTGGATATAAGAAACGTTTTCTTTTTAACTATACAGTCGAACACAGATATATCGAATCTGAAGGGGGATCACAAGAAGGGTCAATTTATAGGTAATTCAATATATAATAAGGACTTCATGCAAACATTTTCAAGGGGATTTTACTGCTGTTCATTATACACAACAATTCGTTATACGTGGCTTCGTTATATCCGGGTTCTACTTCCGCTTCTTTCTTTTTTCGGTGGTTTTACGTACCAAAATCAGTTCTGATTATGAGGCACGCCGCAGTGGAGGGCTCCGGATTATTTTGACCACCTGGGGTTCTTTCACGTGCACTAAATGCAACGGAAGCACAGAGGCGTTTTGGAAGTTCGCTTCCATCGAAATGCGGCTGCCGCGGCCGGGATTAAAGCCCGCGACCTCGTGCTCAGCTGCGCAACGCCTTAGCTGACCGAGCCACTCCGGCGGATTCCAGGTCAGACTGCGTACTCTCTTGGTTTTAATTCCACGGCTTGTTTACGCCGGCACAGTGGTTATTTTTCATGTCGTCTCGCGGGCTGTTTCTGTTTGCCGCGCTCGCAAAATCTGATGTCTAAATTCAACAAAATAATTAATTGTGGGTTTTACACACCAAAGCCACCACCTGATTACGAGGCACGTCGTAGTGGGGGACGTACGTACCTTTAGACACGCCGATCACTAATTGGGGCGTCAGTGCCCACTGCTTCACTTGGTTATCCGCGCCGGCAGCCAGCGTCCGAACGTAGACATACTCGACCTCACCCCGCAAAGCCGGCACGGCACGCCTGTTCCATCTTACAAGCTGGTTGCAGTACTGCCGAAGGTACGAGGCCTATGCAGGCAATATCTTTGGGCCGCGGTATATAGTTCCGGGGGACAGTGCGCCTGTCGACCAACCATGGTCGACAGGCGCACTGTCGCTTGTTCGCTCGCTCGTTCGTCGTGCGAAGGCGAGGGAAAGGGCGTATGGCCTTGGACAAACGAGTGGTTAGGAGGAAACGGACAGAGGAGGAGGGGAGGCTGGTGCTCGTTCGCCAGCTCATTCGTGGTGGTGATGGTGGAAAACTTTTATTGAGAAGGCCCGAAGTAATGAAAATTAAAAAGCAGCGTTGTGGGCGGCCTTCAGGCTGCCGGTTGTGGCGTCCAGGCCGTGCCTAGTCGCGACGTCCTCTGCCCAGGTCACCAGCCGGAGTTGGAGATCCGGCTCGGTGCTGGACAAAGCAGCCTCCCACTGCTGCGGACTGGTTAGGTGCCAAGAGGCAGGGGGCAAGTGTGCCGGGCAGGAGAATAAGATGTGATCGTAATCGGCGCGGGAGCTGTCACATAAGCGGCAGGCCGGCGAGTATGTCCCGGGGTGGAAGAGGGCAAGACGTGCAGGATTAAGAAAGGTGTGGGCCTGAAGGTGGCGCCAAAAGTGTTGGTGGTGCTGGGAAAGTGATTTGTGCGGTGGGGGGAAGGTGAGACGAGATAGGCGGTAGTGCAAGGTGATATCGTGGTACGTGAGGAGCGCATCGCGCGTATCCATTCCCGGCGGGGGCGGGCTTGCTCGGTCAGTCGAATCGCGAGCGATGGAATTGGCCGCCTCGTTGCCAGGATGGGCCGCGTGAGCGGGCACCCAGATGATTTGGATTGGGCGAGAGGGAACAGTGTCGGAACGCAAGATACCGGAGGCCGGGGATGCCACCCGTCCAACCGCGTAGTTGTAGACTGCAGGCTTGGAATCACTGAAAATATATTCCCGCGGAGGTTTGCGTGATGGCAAGGGCAATAGCTGCCTCTTCGGCCTCGACCGAGGTCGAAGTGTATACTGAGGCAGTAAGAGTGGGTCGAAAGAGTTGTCAGTGACTGCAAGGGCATGGGCTGGGTAGTGGCGGTACGGGGCGGCATCCACGTAAGCCACGGCGGGTTGCCGTTCGTACTGACGCCAGAGCGCGGAGGCTCGCGCTGCTCTACGGGGCGGGTGGTGTTCAGGGTGCATATTCTTAGGGAGGCGATTAACGGTTAGCAGGGAGTAGACGTGGGAAGGGATGGGCAGTGAGGTGGGAAGAGGGGTAAGAGGGGAGAGTTTAAGGGTAGAGAGAAGTGCGCGACCAGGCCGAGTGCGGGAGAGACGGAGGAGCTGGGCCGTGCGATGGGCCTCCGTCAGCTCTGTAAGGGAGTTGTGGACGCCCATCGACAGTAACCGAGCCGTTGAAGTAGATGTGGGAAGAGACAGGGCCGACTTATATGCCTGACGAATGAGGCTGTTGACTTTGTCTTCCTCGGTGCGTGAAAGGAAAATATACGGAAGAGAATAGATGAAGCGGCTGAGAACGAAGGCCTGGACTAGGCGGCGGAGGTCGTGTTCGCGCATGCCGTGGTGACGGTTGGCAATGCGGCGTATTAGGCGGATGGTCTGGTGTACAGTGTTTGTGAGTCGAGTGATGAGGGTGGTGTGCTTGCCATTGGACTGAAGAAAGAGTCCGAGAATGCGGAGAGTAGAGACGAGGGGAATGGGTGTGCCGTCAAGGGAGACTGTGAGTGGAGAAGGCGACAGGGGGGTCATCCCCCGAGGCAGAAAGAGCAAAAGCTCCGATTTGGCCGGGGAGCAGCTCAACCCGACAGACCGGGCGTGAGTCGCCACCGCGTCCACGCCCGCCTGGAGAGTGGTCTCCATGTCGCCAAGATTGCCGGTGGTCACCCATAGGGTGATGTCATCGGCGTAGAAAGCATGAGACAGAGCTGGGATAGTGCGTAGTGCACGTGCCAGCGGGAAGAGGGTGACGTTAAATAGAAGGGGGGCAAGACAGAGCCTTGGGGAGTACCCTTGTTGCCAAGGGAGAAAGAAGGAGAAGAAAGTGGGCCGCACGAGATCTCGGCCGTGCGGTGGGCGAGGAAAGCGGTCACGTAAGCATGGACACGGGGTCCGACATTAAGGGAGGAGAGAGCGTCCAAAATGGCGGTGTGGTGTACATTGTCGAATGCTTTGGTAAGGTCCAGCGCCAGGATAGCTCGAGCGCGTTTGTGGTGGGAGGGGTGTAGGACATCCTCGGAAAGCTGGAGCATGACATCCTGGGTGGACAACTGGGGACGAAAGCCGAACATAGAGTCCGGATATAGGTCATGATGATCCAGATAGGTCTGGAGGCGAGCCAGGATGACGTGCTCGAACAGCTTGCCGAGACAGGAGGTGAGAGAGATGGGGCGGAGGTGCTCGAGGGCAATAGGTTTACCGGGTTTGGGGATGAAAGAGACACGTGCATGGGTCCAGGAGGAAGGAAGAGTACCAGCCTGCCAATGCTCATTGAGAAGGTCAGTAAGGGCTTCGAGGGAGGGGGTATCTAGGTTTCGGAGTGCCTTGTTAGTGATGCGGTCCGCCCCCGGGGCCGAAGTGGTGCGGAGCGTGAGTAGCGCGGCACGAACCTCTCCCAGGGAGATGTCCGCCTCAAGGTCAGGGTTGGGGGAACCGGTGTAGGCGGGAAGAGTTGTAGGGGGGTCGGTGCAGAGGTAGCGGTCCCGGAGGGCCGCCAGGAGGTCAGTATTGGTGAGTGGGGAGGACTGAAGGAGATGGGATATATCCTTGCGCTGGGAAGCTTTGGTGTGTGTAGGGTCTAGCAGCACCCTGAGAAGTGACCACGTGTCGCGGAGACCCAGGTTGCCGGCCATGCGGTCGCATGTCTGGCCCCACTGTTGTCGAAGAAGAGAGGAGCAGTGCTCCTCCATGTCCGACGCGAGCCGGGCCAAACGGAGGCGCAGGCGGCGATTGTGTTTCTGAGCCTGCCACCGGTGGTGGACAGCGTGATAGGCCTCCCAAAGGTGCAGTAGACGGCTGTCTGCCGTGGTGGAGTGTGGTGCTGCAGGGAGTGTGGATGTGGCAGTATGGACGTCTGCCAAAAGGGTCTCAGTCCAGGCAGAGATCGATGATAGGAGCAGAGGAGGAAGTAGAAAGACGAGTGGAACGGAAGCGGTCCCAGTCAACTATCTGGGTGAGACGAGTAGAGGTGCGGGCAAGGGAGGGGAGAGGGAAAGTGGTGCAGAGGATGTAGTGATCGCTACCGAAGGAGACTCCCGTATTAGACCAGGTCGGATCGGCTACATTTTTGGCGAGGGTAAGGTCCGGATTGGTGTCTCGTTGGACACTGGATCCGATCCTGGTGGGGCGAGCGAAGTCATTAAGGACGGAAAGACATTCATTGTGGATGAAAGTCCAGAGCGAGTGGCCCTTGCGGGTGTTCTGGGGGTAGCCCCAGCTAGTATGAGGTGCGTTGAAATCGCCCAGAACGACCATGGCGTTGCGGCAAGCGCAGGAGAGCGCTTTGCGGAGGACGAGGAGTAGAGGGGCTGAAGGGGCTTTGGGAGGGCTGTACACATTGAGAACAAAGAGGCTTGCCGCAGTGCGACGGCGGGGAACGATTTCGAGGAGGAGATGGGCACAGCCTGAAACGTCCAGCTGGTGCAGCACGGCAGCAAGGTTACGGTGCACCAGGGTGGCAACGTTTGGGTGGGTCTCAGAAGAAGGATGAAAGGAGGTGTAGTCGCGCAGCTTCACGGGAGCTAGGGGTTCCTGGAGTGCTAGGACAGAGGGGAGAGTGTCGGGAGGGATGTTCTGGAGGTGGAGCTGCAGGGTGCTCCGCTTGCCGCGGAACCCCCGACAGTTCCACTGCCAGAGATTAAGGTGCGGGGGGTGTCTGGCCATGATGGATGGCGGGGTCACCCGACGGAGTTGGGGTAGGTGCCGGGGGGAGGGGGGCGGGGAGCGAGAGGTGCGCGAGGGTGGCCTCAGTCGCGCTCTGGCGGGCCTCTAGGACCGCGACCCTGGTGTCTAGGGCGGTAAGGTGGGATTCGATGGTGGCCACGCGGTTGTCGACACTGGCGATGCGCTCCTCAAGTCGCACGAAGCGCGCCATGACGCGCTGCTCAAACGCCTCCAAGAAGGAGGTTGTTTTGCGAACGATGTCACGCTCGGCCGATACGTCATCGGAAGAGGGTGATCGGCGTTTGTGCGGGGGGTGGCGGGTGGGAGAGGAGGCGCGCGATGACGCAGCCAAGGGTGCCGTGTTCATTGGCTCCTCTGCTGGCGCCAGCTGAGGCGGCGTTTGTGAAGGTGCGGTAGCTGGGCAAGGAGAAGGAGAAGGAGCGGGGGAGGACAGACGCGCTAGCGCGGCCTGCAACTGGCGCGACAGCTCCTGAATTTGTAGCTGCTGGGCAGCGATAGTGGCCTTGAGGGCCGCGGTTTGGGGGTCCGACGTGTGAGGCTGCGATTTCCAGCTTACCGGTGATGTGGTGGTGGGGGCGGTGGACGCCTCGGACCTGGGCAGAGGCAGGAAGGAGACGGAGCGGTGGCGGCTGGCAGACCGGGCACCACGGGAGGGAGAGCGGCGGCGGGAAGGCCGAGAGGTCTTGTGGATGGGCCCGGTGGGTGGCGCTGGTGGGGGAAGGCTGAGGCTTAGAGGTGGCCGGAGGTGACGACGGGCCGTTCCGGTTGAACCGGAGCTTGCACGGATGCGAGCCCGTGACGTGGGCTCCCCTGCACAAGATGCAGCAGGGGACGCAGGTCGGGGGCTCGACTGCCTTGTGAACCTGGCCGCAGCGGTGACAGAGGGTGGATTTGGGCTTCGTGCACACGTCCGCGCGGTGGCCGGGAGCCCAGCAGTTAGTGCAGGCCTTGGCTTTCGGGCGGAACGGGTGGCAGCGGTAGATCCCGCAGTTGAAGACGATGGCACTGGGGAGTGTTGTAGTGCCGACGAAGGTGACGAGGATAGATTGCGAGCGCCCCATCTGGCGTGCTTCGGCGATGGCGTAGGGGGTGTTGACATTCATGGCTTGTAGATCTTGGACGATCTCGTCCTGGGTTTGGGAGTCCACGGCGTTGTATATAATGCCGCGGAGGGCGTTGTCGGGTGCTGCCATGTAGGCACGCAGGGGGTAAGAGGTGGGACCCAGGCGGAGTTCCGATACCCGAAGGTAGAGACGAGCGCGGGGTTCAGATGGGGTGCTGATAGTCAGGGAGTTGTACGGATTGATCCGTACACGGTCGGCGGTGCGGGCGGTGGCATAGTCGATGGTGGCAAGCGTGCAGAGGATTTGTAGCAGGGCTCATTTAGTGGTAGCGCGGAGGTCAAGCCCCCCTCCCGGTCTGAAAACGATTTTGAAGTCCCCTGCTGGGAGACGAGGGAGGGGAGCGTGACGACGGAGAGTGGTAGTGCTGGGGGTGATGGCTGGCTGTGGAGTAGTGGTCTTGGATGGGGGCGAGGCAGGCGGCGTTGAGGCGATGGCCTGGTGGGCCGCCGCTGCACGGTGTGCTTTCACGCCACGGATCCATCGTGAGTCGGCTTCTAGCTCAGCAGGGGTGATGGAGACGCCTTCGACTTGGTATGCCATGTCGGCGGCTTGGATGGTCACGAACGGTTTCGGCGGAGGTGGTGAAAACGGGCGGCGTCGGCCGCAGGTGTGGCGTGGAACGCAGCTGCGCGTTGCGCAGGCGCTCGGAGTCGAGCGTTGCGCGCTATGCTTAGCGCGTCGGTGGCGTGGCAGATCACAAGGGGTTCGAAAAGGTCGAAAATGGTCGGAGTCATTGGCCGGCCGCCAGGTCGAGGAGAAAAGGGAGCCGAGACGGACGCCGCTTTCCCTGCTCGTGTCCTTGGTGGTGGTCGTTGTTGAGGAGCTCGCTCAAAACACGTCCGGCCTGTTCGGCGGCGGAAAGGAAAAGCCCGCAGCCGGGCGCTGCGGCTTCGTGCTCCACCCGGCTGTCTGCCCAGTGCTGTCTTAAGAGAGCGCAGCGGTCGCGGTCACAGAAACATGTCACTCCGCTCGCTTGGGGCTAAATAGGGTCCGACGGAGACGGCCTTCCATGTACCATAGGTTCGACCATCAATGTATGAGAAAGCCGCCGGAAACAGGAGGCCTACCTATGCCTTTACTTCATCCTTACGCACGCACTATTTCTGGTGGGAGCAGTTAGAATTAGTCCCGCTCGTGCCCGAAAGAAGTAACTGTCATCTG